>NC_079194.1:298863773-299148773 GCF_029499605.1 Hyla sarda | reverse complement strand
ATAAAAAAAAGAATAAATAAATAAATCTGTTAATGAATACATGAAAAATAAATAAATAAATAAGAAATTAATCAAATAAATAAATAAAATAAGAAATTAATTAATTAAAGGGGTACTCCCATGGAAAACTTTTTATTTATTTTTTAATAAATCAACTGGTACCAGAAAGTTAAACAGATTTGTAAATCACTTTATTAAAAAAAATCTTAATCCTTCCAGTACTTTTTAGGGGCTGTATACTACAGAGGAAATGCTTTTCTTTTTAGGATTTCTCTTCTGTCACGACCACAGTGCTCTCTGCTGACCTCTGCTGTCCATTTTAGGAACTGTCTCCTGCTCTGGACAATTCCTAAAATGGACAGCAGAGATTAGCAGAGAGCACTGTGGTCGTGACAGAAGAGAAATCCAAAAAAGAAATGCATTTCCTCTGTAGTATACAGCCCCTCAAAAGTACTGGCAGGATTGAGATTTTTTAATAGAAGTTTTCCACGGGAGTACTCCTTTAATTAAATAACTAAATAAATAAATAATAAATAAATAAATAAATTAGTCTCTGAGTTATCACCTAGTGTGCGTCTTTTTATTTTCTTCCCTATTTTCTACAGACTTATAATGGCAGATCCATATGCTAGGTCACCTTCTTCCAGTTCATTATCTTCTACTATTAAACTTGTGAAAAGAACATCGAAAACTATTTCTCTTTTAGAACCCATGGGCTTCATCGAGGAGGGTTCCCCACTTTATGAGACAGTATAAAGAGCCATATTGTACAAGGGGCTTCAATTCTGGTGGACTTGAACCATCCTTGTGTTACAGGGACATCCATTCTTGTGAATGGTAACCATGTAATACTACACCTCACCTATAGTGGCCGCTACATGGGGAAAGTCCTGGTTAAAAGAACTCTCTATGGCAAAAAGCAAGGAGATTGACCAGGGCTGATCAGCTGATCGCCCTGTGGAAGGAGGGAAATCATTATCAAAAGGGGACTTCTACTTTAGCTCTGATATTCTATTTATGAAATAGTATGATAGATAGATAGAGAGATATTAGATAGGTTGATAGATATGAGATAGATAGATATGAGAGATAGATATGATAGATATGAGATAGATAAGATATATATATATATATATATATATATATATATATATATATATATATATGAGATAGATAAATAGATAGATATGTGATAGATATAGATAGGAGATATATATATATATATATATATATATATATATATATATATGTATATATATATAGATAGATAGATAGATATGATAGATATGACATATATATATATATATATATATATATATATATATATGAGATAGATAAATAGATAGATATGTGATAGATATAGATAGGATATATATATATATATATATATATATATATATATATATATATATATATAGATAGATAGATAGAGAGATAGATAGATATGAGAGATAGATATGATATATATGATATATATATATATATATATATATATATATATATATATATATATATATATATGAGATAGATAAATAGATAGATATGTGATATATATAGATAGGAGATATATATTTATTTATATGCCCACCCTTACGTTACTTTGAATAAAGTAAAGGACTAAATTAGCAGGCTGCAATTCACATCACAACCACTTGGTGGCCCCACATATACATGTGGTGACTGGGGATGAGGGATGAACAGGAGTGTTGCAGGATGGTGTTGCTGGGTATAGATTTAACCCTTAATTGTTGTGAAGCCAGGGTGCGAGTTTCCTCAATGTATATATATATCCTACGGCCACCCGTCCCAGGAATGATAGGGAGGAATATAGGATTGTCCCCAACCGGAATTGTATTGAACTTGAAATAACTTTACTGCAGATTTTATGCAGGATGCAATTAACAAATGTCTTTACAAGAGAGTTTAGGCACCTCCCAAGTTGGCTGGGACCTTGTAGGGAATAAGCTTTGAATCCTTGCTTTATGCTGTTCCACTGAATTTAGGGTTATGTTTTAGGTTCAGTGATCAGGTAGGATTTTAGGATGGAGTTGGATAAACTGACGGTTCAGTATGCGGCTGAAATTGGTCGGCTTCAGGCCTAATTCGCTTGTAGAATTGCACAGAGCTCCGCTCGCTGTCATATCCCGGAGGAAAGAGAGCGATCATTGGATACAGCGCCCTTATATCTGAAGGGGCAGACTCAAAGCTTATTGGTTCCCCAAACCTGTCAGTCCTAGTACAAAGGATTGTGGTTATAACACATGACCTAATCACATGACCCGAAGGTCCTTAACCTCAAAGATAACACAAATATCATTAATCACTTGACCTAAGGTTCTTTACATTACTTACACTATATTATCATATATTAAATGTGTACAATTTTAAGAATACTAGGAGGCGACTAGGGGTTATCCCACCAGGAGAGCCCTATCAGCATGAGGAACTTTGACTATGGGGACAAAAGGTACAGGAACGAGTCCAGTACTGGGACACCACATACATAAATAGCATAAATAACTCCTGCCAGAGTTTGCATTATAATCATTTTATTTTGAAGATCACACTCATAGAAGACCACTTTTTATTGTAAGTTTAGTTGGTCTTCTCCAAGAGGTTTCACTGTACTTGACACGAGTCAAGGTTTGAACCATGTAGTGTGTGTTGAGATACCATGGCAGGTGGTGAATTGTTGTTGTGTATCTACACAAGTCAAGTTGGGATCCATGTGGAGCGTGAGATACCATGGCATGGGGTAAGTTGGTTGTTGGTGAGATACCATGGCAGGTGGTGAGTTGGTTGTTATGTATCTACACAAGCCAAGTTGGGATTCATGTGGAGTGTGTTGAGATACAATGGCAGAGGGTGAGCTAGATGTTGTGTATCTACACAAACCAAGTTGGGATCCATGTGGAGAGTGAGGTACCATGGCAGGTGGTGAGTTGGTTGAGTGTTGAGATACCATGGCAGACGGTGAGTTGGATATTTTGTATCTACACAAGCCAAGTTGGGATTCATGTGGAAAGTGAGGTACCATGGCAGGTGGTGAGTTGGGTGTATTTACACAAGCCAAGTTGGGATCCATGTAGAGAGTTGTGAGATACCATGGCAGGTAGGGAGCTAGGTATTGTGTATCTACACAGGCCAAGTTGGGATTCATGTGGAAAGTTCTTAGATACTGTGGCAGGTGGTCAGTTGGTTGTTGTGTAGCTGCACAAGTCAAGTTAGGATCCATGTGGAGAGTGCTGAGATATCATGGCAGATGGTGAATTGGTAGTTGTGTATCTACACAAGCCAAGTTGGAATATATGGGGCAGGTTTTGAGCTAGATGTTGACTATCTACAAGCAATGAGGACACCCTTGTCTTGGTTCAGAATTACCGATTGAAAATTAGTTTTCTGAACCAGAGAATCTCTTTGAAAACACAAAAAGGAATCTATAATAAAACCAATGTGTGTCAATCCCATCCTACTCCTTCGTTCCCACACCGCACCTTCCACAATAACATCATAAATATTGCCCAGAAACAGAATAATTTGACCCGTCACCCAGAATAATGAGTCTCTGAGAACGATCGGTCTTTCATTCGGTAAATAAGGACACAGAATTGTTCATCTAAGTATCAAAAAGCAGCTTAAGGATTCATTAGCTCTTCCTATCACCAGGTCCCTTAAATTGAAACAAGGTCTTTTGGAAATTGTAATGAGTTTACTTCCAGCCTCCCTTAGTGTGTACCGTCTGGTGCCGACCATGAATATTAATGGTGTATCATGCAGATCGCTAACCACGTTTGATGCTTATGGTAATGGAGAAAACTTTGCTGCGGGTGTTCAAAGGTGCCGGAGTCTGTGAAACTTTATAAGGTTCTGAATAGGTCACCTGGAAAAATTTAATTACCAGGCGACAACTTTCACAGTTTTTTCCATACTTATGTTTGTAACGAGTAACAAGCGCATGTTCTGTGCTAATGACAGCTATTAACAACGCCTATTTATTCACTCACGTAATCAGATCTTAAAGAGAACGGGATAGTAAAAAAAATGAGCAGTGAACAGAAGTGCTTGAGTCATTCTGGACTATGGGACTGAGGAGCACCCCAGGATTTTACATTGAATCTACAGATGTGTCCTTCCTTAAGGGGGAACTCTGGTGCTCCAGTGTTCTGAACATTTTGTTCAGAATGCTCGGAGCCGGAGGCCGTGATCGGGACATTACAGTTACGCCCCCTCGTGTTGTCACACTACACCCCCTCCATTAATTTCTATGGGAGGGGGCTTGTCGGCTGGCACGCCCCCTTCCATTGACATGAATGAAGGGAGTGTGGCGTGACTTCACGAGGGAGCGTGACCGTGACATCACGACCACTGCCACAGGAACCCAGTGTTTGTTTAGAACACCGGGTGTTGTGGGAGATTGCGGGGGTCCCGCTTCTGGATAGGGTTCCTTAGGATAGGGATAAGATGTCTAGCTGCGGAATACCCCTTTAAAGGGGTACTATGCACCTAGACATCTTATCTCCTATCCAAAGGGTAAGTGACCACAGTCATGCCCCCTCCCATAGACATGAAAGGAGGGGGAGCGATGGGATGTCACAACCACGATGTCACAACCACTGCCCGAAGCTGTTGTGGCAGCCCGGAGATCATAGGGGTCCCAGCATCTTATCCCCTATCCTGTAGATTGGGGATAGGATGTGTTGGGGCGGAGAACCCCTTTAACTCATCCCAAATTGGGTGTCAACAGATAAGAAATAAAAAAAACATGGTTTTCAAATACTCTGCTCGGAGTTGTTTATGCTACATGTATCTATGTGTGGTCAGCCAGTGGTTGGCACATAAATGACAGCTTGGTGAGTGTCTTGCTAGCCTGCCTTGATGTATTGTATGAGAAAATGCAACACGTGCGCGGCAGTACAACATCATGTTACCGCAGCGGTCTGGCGTGCTGAGACCCTCATACTTAGCTCATGACTTTTGGCATAGAGCAGGTGTGAACTTGGCTAGTGTAAGTGAGCAGTGATGCATACAGTACTGTATGCATCGTCGCTCATCTTGCATGCCGGAAGAAGCATCGAATGTGAAACCCTTCGTTACCTCTTCACCTGCACCCGCTCTTCTCTCCCTGCCGTAGTCACATTGCCTATGTTTCATTTGATTTTTTAAAGAAACTACATGAAAGGAGATTTTACCCTGACCAAAATGGTGAGTGCTATGCTATCTTTTTTTTTTTGTTACACTGGACATTGCTTTACTTAGCGTTTAAGCGCCGCCTGGTTTTCATTGTGTTTTTTGACTACTTATAGCTACCAGCCTCTTATGTATTGGACTCTGCTTTATTTCTGCTCTATTTTTCTAGAAATGAAATGGTTAACTCTTAAAAAGACGAGTTTTCTTGCAGTTATGTCAACATAAATATCCATGGATGTGTTTCATTGTATTGTTTCCAGGTACGGCCATCTGTCCTTGTCTTTTTGACCTCTTTGGCATCCAAAGATTTCTAGTAGAAACAAATGGCAGACGGGAGGCAGAACATATATTTGATTTGTGACCTCGGGCTCCATTTGTCTACAGTGAAATCCTTTTAGTTAAGATGCATAGTAATAAAATAATAGGATTGATTACTCAAGGCTTGGCATCGTAGCAGTCGTGTGATCATCTGGCACAACCAATGCCATTCATCACGCTGGGGCATGGTCTGTTATACCCAGGATACTGCAGAGAAATAAAAAAGGAAAATGCATCTATATCATGACATTATAAGAATAGTGGTACCTCAATGCTGGCACCATGTTACATTATCCTTCAGTAAAGTAATACATTGATGCAATATTCAAAAACAATGGTATACATACCACAGTGGCAAAATATTCGGCTGCTATGGGGCCCTTGCCCTAGATGGTTCTAAAACTCTTCAGGACTCTTATCTCCAGGAAACTGCATTGTCAGATTAATGGTGGTGGGTATTGATCAATGGGTCATGGAAAAGAACAATAAACACCAGATTCTTCTGGCCTGGGGAGCAAAATCAGATGTCATAATAGGAGGCACATTTCAATATTCGTAGGGTCCCCTCTCTTCTATGTATGTCACTGCCCAATAATAAGCAAGAGCCATTGGGATAATAAGGGAAGTGACTCAAAGAAATATTAAGTAAATTATATGGGAATGAGAACTGTCAGAGGGGAGAAAGAAGCAACAGATATGCTTCAGACAATGTGATATACATCTTCTTGGATACTGTGTAATATTATAGTAAAACTAAAGTACGAACAACAATAATTGGGAAAGTAAAAATAAAAAATGTATTACTATTACTTCCTCTTCATCATCATCTTCTTTGTCTTCTTCATCTTCTTTTTTGCCATCTTTTTCATTAATAAATTAATACTAGTACTTCTTTTTCATCTTCTTTGTTTTCTTCTTCTTCGTCATCGTCATCTTCATTGTCTTCTTTTTTTCATATTCGTTAATACATTATTAATACTATTACTTCTTCGTCTTCCCTTTCATCATCATCATCTTCTTCTTCATCTTCTTTGTCTTCTTCTTCATCTTCTTTGTCTTCTTCTTCATCATCTTAATTTTCTTCTTCTTCATCATCTTCTTCGTCTTCTTCATTTTCTTCTTCATTCATATATTATTAATACTACTACTACTACTACTTCTTTTTCTTCTTTTCCTCTTCTTCTTTGTTATAATCTTCTTCATCTTCTACTTTGTCTTCTTCATTTTCTTCCTCTTTGTCTTTGTCTACATCTTCTTCTTCGTCTTCTTCTTCATTAATACATTATTAATACTACTACTTCTTTTTCTTCTTCCAAGTCTTCCTTTTCGTCATCATCTTCTTCATCTTTTTCTTTTTCGCCTTCTTCTTTGTTCTCTGCTTCATTTTCTTCATCTCTTTTTTCTTTTTGTTCTTCATTAATAAATTATTAATATTACTACTTTTTTCTTCATCTTTGTCGTTATCATCTTCTTTTTCGTCATCATCATCTTCTTTCTCTTCTTCTTTATATTCTTTTTTCTTCTTTTTTCTTTGTCATTTTCTTTGTCATCATCTTCTTCATTAATGAACTATTAATGCTACTTCTTTCTTCCTTCTTATTCCTTCTTCTTCCACCTTCCTTCCTTTCTTCTTTCTTCCTTCCTTCCTTCCTTCTTTCTTTTTCCTTCTTCTTCCATCTTCCTTCTTTTTTCTTCCTTCTTTTTTTCCTTCCTTCCTTCCTTCTTCTCTTTATATAGTGGCAACATATTTTCCAGCACATCACAATACATGTAAATGAACAGATAAACAGAGTAACAAACTATTAAGCAATTCAAAAGTGTAAGGGAACACATTAGAAGTAAAGACCCTGCTCACAAGAGCTTACAATCTATTGGGAAATACACTTTGCGTGCCTGCTGATCAGCTATTGATGTCCTATACCAGTGTTTCCCAACCAGGGTGCCTCCTGCTTTTGCAAAACTACAACTTCCAGCATGCTGGGAGTTGTAGTTTTGCAACAGCTGGAAGCACTCTGGTTGGGAAACACTGCCCTATACTGAGGATAGAGCTTCGGTCTACAGTGTTGTCGGCCATGCTGCTATTTGTGCAACAGACAGTGTGCTGGGACTGCGCCCCTCATGGATAGATCCTTACAATGATGATGATGATGATGATGAAGATGATGATTCGTATGATTACTGCCATGTTATACCGCACTCTTCCTCTTCCTGTTCCCATGCCTCCAGCTGTACCCATTTGCTGCAGATAGCGATGAAGTAATTAAGAATTGTCTACCAGCTTCGCAATCAGATCTCGGAGTGATAGGATGGTTCCCCGTGGCTGAGATTCGTTCTCTAACGTTCCCAATTGGAGAGTAAAAGGGGAAAATCACTTACGACGGCGCAGCTGGTGTTGCCTTTTTGCACGCGGGAGTTGGTTATAGATATTCCTTAAGCACTGCTGATGTAGACTAAACAGCTGCACCAGCTACTCAATACTCATTCACTCCCGGCCCTCATTGCATCGAGCAGCCATTCTATCATCTAATCAGTTCTTTTTACAGTCCCCCGGAACAATTCACGTACCTCTCTTTACAGATAAACCATTGTCTTTGTTTAACAATTTCATCAATGGATATTGGAAATGGGGGGGGGGGGGGTAAATCATCCTATAGGGTCAGAATACTGTATAGTCTATCTATTGGGAACACACATTATATCAAGCAGATCCCTCATATCCAACCAGCCACCTGCTGTCTATCTATCTATCTATCTATCTATCTACCAACCTATCACATATCTATCTATCTATCTACCAACCTATCTCATATCTATCTATCTATCTATAAACCTATCTCATATCTATCTATATGTCTGTCTATCTGATACTGTATCTATCTATCTATCTCATATCTATCTATATCATATATATCTCATATCTATCTATATCATATATATCTCATATCTATCTCAAATCTATCTATCTATCTATCTATCTCATATCTATCTGCTATCTATCTCATATCTATCTATCTATCTCATATCTATCTATCTATCTCATATCTATCTATCTCATATCTATCTATCTATCTACCAAGCTATCTCATATCTATCTATCTGTCTATCTCATACTGTATCTACCTATCTCATATCTATCCATCTATCTATCTATCTATCTCATATCTATCTATATATCTCATATCTATCTCATATCTATCTATCTCGTATCTATCTATATATCTATCTATCTCATATCTATCTAGTTCATATCTATCTATCTCATATCTATCTATCTCTCTGTCTCATATCTATCTATCTATCTCATATCTATCTATCTATCTCATATCTATCCATCCATCTCATATCTATATATCTCATATCTATCTATCTATCTCATATCTATATATCTCATATCTATCTATCTATATATCTCATATCTATCTATATATCTCATATCTATCTATCTATCTATCTCATAATCTATCTATCTATCTCATATCTATCTATTTATCTATCTCATATCTATCTATCTATCTATTTATCTATCTCATATCTATCTATCTCATATCTATCTATCTCATATCTATCTATCTATCTATCTCATATCTATCTATCTATCATCTATCTATCCCTCTTGCTTTGTATATGTGTGCATCCGATAAGTTCTCCATTCTGTTCATGAACCAGGATTCTCAGGAGGTCCAGTATTAGGGTCCGTGCACACTGCAGATTTTCCAAAGTGTTATTCCGAATTCTAAATTCCGATTAAGTAGAATCATATTGCTGCCAATGGGATTCTTCTGCACATTTCACACTATTGAGCTTTCTACCGGCGAAATTCTCCTGCCAAATGAACAAGTATTAGGCGTGCACTTCTCCCAGCCCATATTTACAATCTAAACTTCAATTGTCTCTGCAATAAACCAAGTTTTTTTTTCAATTTAAATTACATTGTTACATAGCTCGTAAGATTACAAAAGACCAGAGCCCATCAAGCTCAACCTATGACCATTTAAAGAAGTACTCCAGTGCTCCAGCATAAAAAAAATGTTGTTTAGCACGCTCTGAGTAGAAGGCAATGATCGTGATGTCATGGCCACACCCCTTGTGATGTCACATCATGCCCCCTCCATTCATGTCAATGGGTGGGGGCGTGTCAGACGATACGTGGCATAATGTCACGAGGTGTGTGGGCATGATGTCACGACCACTGCCACTGGGTGCTGTAAGAGATCAAGGGGGGCCCCAGCAGCAGGACCCCCACAATCAGACATATCATCCCCTATCCTTTGGATAGAGGATAAGTTGTCTAGCAGCGGAGTACCCCTTTAAAACACTTCCTAGGACTGTGGCTAACGGAGAGGAGAAATTATACCAGGTTGGATCTATATAGTAACATACGGTGGATTCTAATAATAAATAAATAAATAAACATAAATAAAGGAAACAAATAAACAAATCAACGTATAATTACATAGCATAAGAAACTATATAAATAAATAAATAAAAGCGTCCGCCTGTTCCGCTCATTTTTCTTAACTTTACAATCAGCATCTGTTTGCTTAAACACCACTTTATATCGGCACTAAAAAACTAAATATATAAGAGGTTTTATTATCAATTTGCGCAGCAGTGAGCCCCGTCCCGGTGCCACGTCCCGTCAGTGCCATTCCGATCCCGTCCTCCATCAGCTTCCTATGCACGCCTCATTATTTCATATGATTGAACCGACTAAATTTAGCCCGCTGATTAAAGTCAGAGCTGACTAGTACATTCGAACCCTGGTTTACAATCCAAATGATGAATTTCACACATAAAACTTCACATAGTCCTCTGACACTAAACCGAAATTACTTTTTTTTTTTTTTACACTTTTTGAGGGCTGCAAAGTACGAAACAGTTTCCCGGGAAACGGCATCCAGCTAATGTGTTTGAACGAGACACATTACTTCGTGTTGGGCATGATTAACGTAGGAAGCTGCACCCTGTATAATGAGCAGTGCCGCGCCGGCTGATACTTCTAAAGACTTTGCTCTTGTTAAATAAGCCAATGTATCAAAACGACTTTAGTCCGCTAACGCTGTTTGACCACTAATTTTACGCCCGGTGGTCACCGATTACTCCCAGTGATCATCTGGAATTTAAGAGTGGAGATGAGAGAGTCTAATGAGAATCATTTTGGAACCAATTCGTCAAAATCGTTACTCCAAATCCGCTTTGGATTCGAGTGCCCCTATCGTCCAAGCAAAGTATGTACAGGAGCAGGGACTTATTCAGAGGCAGGTGTCCCTGCTCCTGTAAAATTCACTGAGCGGCTGTACTAAGGAAAGAGTGACTGACCCAGCGAATGTAGTAAGTGGAAGTTGCGATGCTCCTCTTACCTTCTGGCCACTCACTGTACAAAAGCAGGGACTCCTTTTGAAGACAGGTGTCACCGCTACTGTACAGTGTACAAAGCAGTAGCTGCAATGCATACAGCTCCTCTTACCTTACAAAGCAGTAGCTGCGATGCATACAGCTCCTCTTAGCTTCTGGCCACTAACTGTACAGAAGCAGGGACTCCTTTTGAAGATAGGTGTCCCCACTACTGTAGAAGACACTGAGTGGCTGTATTGAGGAAAGAGTGACTGACCCAGTGAATGTAGTAAGTGGAAGTTGTGATGCTCCTCTTACCTTCTAGCCACTCACTGTACAAAAGCAGGGACTCCTTTTGAAGACAGGTGTCACCGCTACTTTACAATGTAATTCATATAGCTCCTCTTACCTTACAAAGCAGTAGCTGTGATGCATACAACTACTCTTACCTTCTGGCTACTCATTGTACAGAAGCAGGGACTCCTTTCGAATGTAATTCACTATACATCAGATTGTTGGTCTTGCGTCATTCCGTTATTCTTGTGGATATTTTTAGGCAATGCAGTTTTAGTCCAGACAGCCATGTTATTTTAAAGCGACAGGTACACATTAGATATCCTGATGAAACCTAAATGAGAAACCCAAGTCTTGTGCACCAAGCTCACATCAGCTCTATACAACTTTCAATCTATAAGGAAGCATAAAAGGGCGCCTGCACAGGTGTACGGGCTTCACGGTGTCTTTGTTTACCTCCAATTTTATACAAAATGTAATTCAATGCTATTTTACGAATATATTCTCCCTCTCTCAGCTCCACTACTAGGTCGGAATACCTCTGTAAAATAGTGCAATACTGCTTGGATCGTAATGCCTCCTAAAATAATGCTTAAAGGGTGACTACAGTAACATGGAGGTAAAACTTCTGCATGGCTAAGCACAGACTCCATGCTCTGTGTCAGACTGATATATAAATAGCAGCCATAAGACTTTTCATTAGATGTTATCAATTATACACTGTGCTTTTATTTAAAAAAAAAAAAAAAAAAACTATATATATATATATATATATATATATATATATATATATATATGTATATAAAAATTTTAAAACTTGGATAAGACAATTGTTTATGTGAGTAGACTGGGTGAACTTTCACGTGTGAGCAGCAGGTGGTGCTGCAGAAGCTTTTTCTATCATATTTACTAATACTGCAATTCTGTGACAATTTGTACAGAAAAAGATGTATTGGATGTACAGATGTAGCAGAGCTAAAATAATAATAATAATAATAATAATAATAATAATAATAATAATAATAATTATTATTATTATTATTATTATGATTACTTCAATAATAATAATAACAACAACAACAACAAAAACAACAACAACAACAATAAAAATAATAACAATAATAATAATAATAAATATTTTTTTCTTTTATCTTTCGCATTTATTAATTCAGTAACTATACTTGCAGTTACTCAGCTCTGCTATATTGTCAAACTAAAGACCATAGCTAGTTTTACCTATTCTCCTAAAAGTTGCAATCAGGGCATGCTGGGATCTGTAGTTCAGAAAAAAAAGAGCCTGTTGATGAATGCTTTACCTGGAGACTAATGCATAGGACTATGTGGGGAGGAGGGGATTTGGGATTATTAACGCCGTTGGGGGATAGTCTGCGATAAATCTGGTGCAGCGTACTGCTGAGATGTGCACAATTATACTTTTGATCTATATATACCCAGGATGCACATTAGGGAAACATTTCTATCAGAAGGAATTTATAACTATTTTTCCCCATTTCATATTGCCTGTAACACATAAAGACTGATGCTCAGTGTTAGCTGACCTATGTGATGGCTGGTTACAATACCTGCACCAAGACAGGTGAAGGGTTAATGTTCAATACAAGATAAACAGTGGTGTCATTTTTTTTTTTTATTATTTTATTGCATTTTTTTTAATTTTCCCTTTAAATCATTCCCTGTTTTAATTGTCAATTTAACTAATTCAGATAGAATTACGGTATACAGAAAAATCTCCCTTAGCGTCTCATAAGACTTAATGTATTTGCACCCTCCAAATAGGGGACACACCTCATAGGGGACAAAACACTCCCAATAGAGGACAACCAGGCTTAAGCGGCAGCCCTACCTTGTACATCGGGCCGCTATGGGGGAGTACAGCCTATACCCCAGTAAGGGGCCCAGGCTTCCCAGCACAGAAGCAGCATACCATTGTTTAAACAGTGGTCTCCTGTTTCTCTACGTCCGCCGGCCACGTCATCCCCCCCACGATACCCCCATGCCAAATCATCCCCCCTTTATACCCCCCTGTGCCACATCATCCCCCCTTTATAACCCCCTGTGCCACATTATTTCCCCTTGATCCCCCCCCCGTGTTATTTCATTCCCCTTTTATTACCTTCTGTGTAAATTCATCAACCCCTCTTTACCATCCCCTGTGTTATTTATTTCCCCTCTTTATCCCATCTGTGCCATTTCTTCCCCTTTATCCCCTTGTGCCACTTTATACCCCCTGTGTCCTGCGCCAAATTATCCCACCTCACCCCTTGTGCCACATCATGTCTCCCCTCCCCTCCTCCCCCTGTTGTTCTTATCATCTGGCCAGCAGGCTCAGGTGCAGGGGCTCTCAGCGGGTTTGACTTTCTCCAGAAGTCCACTGCACTCACTGAAATGGTGTGAGCAGCGGCATCTGTGGGCACTGACGTGTAACACTTCTGACGTCTTGTCAGTGCCCACAGCCGCCGCTGCTGCTCTCATTAAGTGCAGCGCAGAGGGCGTCAGGAGAACGTCAAACTCGCTTAGAGCCTCTGCATGTGAGCCTGCTGGCCAGGTAAGAAGAACAACAGGGGGAGGAGGGAAGGAGAAAAGGGATGTGGCACTATGGGTAAGGGGAGAATGATTTAGCATAGGGCACAAGGGGAATAAAGTGTCACTGGGGGAATGAAATGGCATAGAAGGGTTCAAAGGGGGAAGAATGAAGTGGTTTGGAGGGATCAAGAGGGGGGATAAAATGGCACGGGGGGAAGAAATTATGCGGGGGGTGATAAGGGGTGATTAAACGGCACTGGGAGATTCAATGTAATATTGCTTTTTATCATGTTTTATAGGTTATTATACTCTGGAGTAAGTACAGGACAGTATTAGGTAATTTAGAAAGATTTTTAAGCTTTTTTTTCCCAATAGGGGACACCTCTCATTAGGGGACATCTCTCAATAGGGGACACCTCTCCACTTTTTTTTCAGCCTTGATTGTCTTCTATTGAGATGATGATAATAATAATAATAATAATAATAATAATAATAATAATAATGAATAAAGACAATTATATAAAGTAAATAAAATAAACAACCAAGGAAAACAATTACATTTAAATATGATGTATCAGTTTGTTGGGCAGGTATTAAAATGTCAATAGTGCTTTAACTATTTCAGATAGAATTACAATATATATTTCTGCCTATTGCAGTGTTTTCAAACAGCCTTCGGCTGTCCTGGCATGCTGGATGTTGTAGTTTTGCAACACTTTAAAGGGGTATTCCAGGAAAAAACTTTTATATATATATCAACTGGCTCCAGAAAGTTAAACAAATTTGTAAATTACTTCTATTAAAAAATCTTAATCCTTTCAATAATTATCAGCTGCTGAAGTTGAGTTGTTCTTTTCTGTCTGGTAACAGATCGCTGCTTGTCTTGGGAACTGCAGGGAGTAGAAGAGGTTTGCTATGGGGATTTTGCTTCTACTCTGGACAGTTCCCGAGACAGGTGTCATCAGAGAGCACTTAGATAGAAAAGAACAACTAAACTTCAGCAGCTCATAAGTACTGAAAGGATTAAGATTTTTTAATAGAAGTAATTTACAAATCTGTTTAACTTTGTGGAGCCAGATTATATATATATATATATATATATATATATATATATATATATATATATATATATAACGTTTTTTCCTGGATAACCCCTTTAAGGCACGCTGGCTTAGAAACACTGTTTTCTTCCAAAAACAGCGCCACACCCGCCCTCAGGTTGTGTGTGGGGTATTGCAGCTCTGCTCCATTCACTTCAATGGAACTGAGCTGCCATACTGTGCGCAACCTGAGGACAAGAGTGGTGCTGTTTCTAGAAGTTTACCCCAGCTATCAGTTGGCACAAATTCTGGCACATTTTATGCTGTATCTTTTTCTTTCTTTCTATTTTTTTTTTTTTTCTTTTTAAATCAAGGCCACCTCTCTCTTTTTTTGGACCCAGAGGAAAAGCGTCTTAAAAAGTGTTCTAAATGTGGTGCATGTCATGGGTGCCGGTTTTGAGTGCAATTTGCGTCAAAATGATGGAGCAAGAGTTAGTCTGGGACAGTATTTTTGTTTTAAAATATTTTTAGTTAAAAACAGAAGTGGAGAAAAACTATAATGGAAAGATTGGCACTTTTTTCCCCCTTGTTTTTTGGAAAAAGCTGTCCGGGCATGCTGGGAGTTGTAGTTTTGATACAGCTGAAGACACCCTGGTTGGGAAACAATGCACTTTGTTTGTAATATACTGAATTGGCTAGAACAGTGTTTCCCAACCAGTGTGCCTCCAGCTGTTGCAAAAGTACAACTCCCAGCATGCCCAAAGGCTGTCAGAGCATGCTGGGAGTTGTAGTTTTACAACAGCTGGAGGCACACTGGTTTGGAAACACTAGTGTAACATGATGTGTATGCTGAATAGGCTAGGACAGTGTTTTCCAACCAGTGTGCCTCCAGCTGTTGCAAAACCACAACTCCCAGCATGCCCAAAGGCTGTCAGGGCATGCTGGGAGTTGTAGTTTTGCAACAGCTGGAGGCACACTGGTTTGTAAACACTAGCATACACACAAATAACAGGGACTACAGCTTCCAGCATGCGTCATTCAGGAGTCCCCCCCCCCCTCTTCACACACAGAAATCATTCCCAGTATGAGATTTCTTCCCCTGCAGTCTGTACAGCCCCAGCCCGTGCACCTTGTTATCCTCCCCTTCAGATAACACTTCTCTGTCTTCTTTCAGTGCAGACCTGTGTCCTCAGAAGACAGAGCAGGGGGAGGGGAGAGGAGGAGCTGTGTATGTTCTCTCTCTCCCACTGCTCTGGCTTCTTTCTCTCATGCAGTCCTCCGGGAGGGGGAGATGAGGGGGCGTGGCTTCTTTCTCTCATGCAGACCTGCATCCTCCGGGAGGGGGAGATGAGGGGGCGTGGCTTCTTTCTCTCATGCAGACCTGCGTCCTCCGGGAGGGGGAGATGAGGGGGCGTGGCTTCTTTCTCTCATGCAGACCTGCGTCCTCCGGGAGGGGGAGATGAGGGGGCGTGGCTTCTTTCTCTCATGCAGACCTGCATCCTCCGGGAGGGGGAGATGAGGGGGCGTGGCTTCTTTCTCTCATGCAGACCTGCGTCCTCCGGGAGGGGGAGATGAGGGGGCGTGGCTTCTTTCTCTCATGCAGACCTGCGTCCTCCGGGAGGGGGAGATGAGGGGGCGTGGCTTCTTTCTCTCATGCAGACCTGCATCCTCCGGGAGGGGGAGATGAGGGGGCGTGGCTTCTTTCTCTCATGCAGACCTGCGTCCTCCGGGAGGGGGAGATGAGGGGGCGTGGCTTCTTTCTCTCATGCAGACCTGCGTCCTCCGGGAGGGGGAGATGAGGGGGCGTGGCTTCTTTCTCTCATGCAGACCTGCATCCTCCGGGAGGGGGAGATGAGGGGGCGTGGCTTCTTTCTCTCATGCAGACCTGCGTCCTCCGGGAGGGGGAGATGAGGGGGCGTGGCTTCTTTCTCTCATGCAGACCTGCGTCCTCCGGGAGGGGGAGATGAGGGGGCGTGGCTTCTTTCTCTCATGCAGACCTGCGTCCTCCGGGAGGGGGAGATGTGGGGGCGTGGCTTCTTTCTCTCATGCAGACCTGCGTCCTCCGGGCTCTGAAAGAACAGGAAAAAAAATCCCTGACATATTGTCCACAGCCTAATCCTAACATGGCCGACGCTGTGGACGACAGTAAGAGATCTAACACAGAACTTCCTGGCCCACAAACAGGTAAAAAAAAAAGACACATGCTACACAAACATAAAATACATGTCAATTGCAAAAAACATGAACATTAAACGAAGATGCAATATAGCCAAAAATCTTAACCACCGGAGTACCCCTTTAATTGTTATCACCATTCACCCAGGTTTTCTTTCTTGGTTTCACATTCCCCCTCCTATTAACGTCTTTAATGCAAAGTAAGGTGTCAAAAAAACAGTAGAGACCTCCATTTTAAAATGTATTTTAGTTTTATAATTTTAGATTCCCCTTGATGAAGGCGGCGCAGGCTCGGCATTAGATGTATGATTAGGATGCGGAGAGCGTCGCTTCTGAATCTTTTTTTATTTTTTTATTAATAAGCCTCGGTGCTGGGAATAATTGTGAATAAATCAGAGCTCGAGGCTCCTTTACATAATGTGGGTGTAGATGAGAAAAATATAAAAACAACTCTCTTAAAAATATAATTTGGGGATGGTGCCAGCCTATTACAAAAAAAAAAAAAAAAAAAAGGCCTTAACAACCACAGTTACTGATTCAATGAACATGCTAGAATACAATGCAGCTGTCAGGGAGGCCAGATAAAAATAAAGAAGTAAATAAAAAAAATAAAAAAAAATAAAATTAATAAATAAATATATATATATATATATATATATATATATATATACATATATATATATATACATAAAAATACATTAATTAATTAATTATTTAAAAATAAATAGAGGAAAAATAAATAAACACATAAATAAATAATTAAGTATTAAAATAAATAAATAATAAAAAAAATGTATAAATTAAATTAAAGGGGTATTCCAGGCAAAACCTTATATATATATATATATATATATATATATATATATATATATATATATATATATATATATATATATATATAAATCTATATCTATCAACTGGCTCCGGAAAGTTAAACAGATTTGTAAATTACTTCTATTAAAAAAATCTTAATCCTTCCAATAGTTATTAGCTTCTGAAGTTTTCTGTCTAACTGCTCAATGATGATGTCACGTCCTGGGAGCTGTGCATGATGGGAGAATATCCCCATAGGAACTGCACAGCTCCCGGGAATGTGAGTCATCAGAGAGCAGTTAGACCGAAAACAACAACTCAACTTCAGAAGCTAATAACTATTGGAAGGATTAAGATTTTTTAATAGAAGTAATTTACAAATCTGTTTAACTTTCCGGAGCCAGTTTATATATAAAAAAAAGTTTTGGCCTGGAATACTCCTTTAAGCCTAAAATAAAATAAATAATAACAAATAAATAAATAAATAATAATAAATAAAAAAATAAAATAAAATAAATAGAGGAAAAATAAATAAATAAATAACATAAGATTGATGTGAATAATTGTGTCGGATGAGTAGGAAGGAATATGGAGCTTATGCGTCATTAATCACGGGGATGGTGAATTGTGTCATCGAGACTCAAAGGCTGTTTATTTTTAATTCAAAGGTGGCGAGTAAAATGCATAAATATGGAACAAATCCAAGATCGTTGTTGAATTATTTACTTTTTTTTCCCGTTTTTTCTCATTAGAATGAGATAAGATGTAATTAAATGGAATGCATCACCTACATTATTTTACTAATTAAAAAAACACAAAAAAAAACAGATACTAATACATTTTTCTAGTCTTTGTTATTTTCTGATTGTAGATTTTTTTATTCTATTTTTTTGCCCATGAAATGCTGTTTACGGGTTCACAATCACAGATATGTTGTACAGCAACTTTATGTATCATGGGGACATGTCATCTGGAGTGTAGTGTAGTTCATAATATAGTGTCTGTACCTGTGGTTGATGGTGATCTCGCAATTTGTATGTGATCTTTGCCCCAATGTTTCATTTTAGCAACAGTTCCAGCCCAAGACATTACATCACTAGTCAGGTGCTGAAAGGGAGCATGGCAGTGCTTCAATGGATGGAGTGGCCGCTGGGTTGGAGGGAGATCATTCTCCACAGGGCTGCAGCTGTACTGCAATGGGTGGGGTGGCTGATCTGTGAAAGGGAGAAAAATTACCTTACACTTAGAAACAAGGGGTCCTGGGACTTGTAGTTGGAGGGAATCATCTTCAACAGGAAATAGCCAGTTCACAAAAAGATATCAGCAGCATTATGGTGAAATTGTAGCCCCAAGACAAGCACAGATCCTTCCTAAGCATGTCTGTTACTGTCTGGTAGGTAAGTACTAAAGTCACCTTATGGTGGATAACCCCTTTAAGATTACTTGTTGACTTCTATAGGAGCACATTGTAGGCATGCTTAGGGGATGATACAAGACTTCTGTGGAAATGTATTATGGGCATGCTATTAAGATGACTCGTTGTCTTCTATGGGAGAATGTTGTAGGCGTCCTCCAGGGCTGATTCAAGACTTTTATGGAAGAGTGTTGTGGTCATGCTCTTAAGATGGCCCGTTGACTTTTTATGGGAGCACGTTGTTGGTGTCTTCTGGGAATTATATAAGTTTTCCATGAAGAGTGATGTGGTCATTTGTTAACTTCCATTCGAGAGTGCTGTGTCCATGCTCTGTGACCTGGTCAGAAAGGGAGGGGCTAGAAATAAATCTGTGATCCTACCCCCTGATCCTATGGACCCAGGTGCAAAATCTATTACAAGCCTCTGCTTATCATGTGTAGAATACTGGTGTATTCTTATGTTACTAAGGAATGTTTGGCCACGTCTAGCGGCAGGGCGAAGGTGTGTCTATTATCTTTTCACCCCCTATAGCCATGCCTTAGACTTAAAGGGGTACTCCGTTCCTAGGCATCTTATCCTGTATCCAAAGAATAGGGGATAAGATGTCTGATTGTGGGAACCTGCCGGTGGGAACCCCTGCAATCTCCCTGAGGCTTGTGCCTTCACAGCCGCTCGTGCCGTCACGGCTACGCCCCCCCAATGCAAGTCTATGGGAGGGGGCGTGACGGCTGTCATGCCCCCTCCCATAGACATGCATTGAGGGGGTGTGGCCATGACAGCACGAGCCTCCGACCCACATCTCCAGTCATTCGGCACGGAGCAAAGTTCGCTCCATGCAATGAATGTCTGGGGTACCACAGCCGAGATCGCAGGGGTCCCCAGCAGCGGGACCCCCACGATCAGACATCTCATCCCCTATCCTTTGGATAGGGAATAAGTTGTCTAGGGGTGGAGTATGCCTTTAATGATTGATGCCTAACCTATGGATATGCTATCTTTGATTTAAAAAAAAATTACTTTCTTTTTATTTTTCTATTAGTTCTTTTATATATGTCATAACTGGAAGAAAGGCCAAATTCTTTCTTAAAGGGGTATTCCAGGAAAAAACTTTTTTTTTTATATATATATCAACTGGCTCCAGAAAGTTAAACAGATTTGTAAATTACTTCTATTAAACCATCTTAATCCTTTCAGTATTTATGAGCTTCTGAAGTTAAGGTTGTTCTTTTCTGTCTAAGTGCTCTCTGATGAAACGTGTCTCGGGAAACGCCCAGTTTAGAAGCAAAATCCCATAGCAAACCTCTTTTAAACCGGGAGCGGTTCCCGAGACACGTGTCATCAGAGAGCACTTAGACAGAAAAGAACAACCTTAACTTCAGAAGCTCATAAGTACTGAAAGGATTAAGATTTTTTAATAGAAGTAATTTACAAATCTGTTTAACTTTCTGGAGCCAGTTGATATATATATATATATATATATATATATATATATATATATATATATATAAGTTTTTTCCTGGATAACCCCTTTAAATCACCGTAGACCTAAAACCACTGTTACATTTCAACTAAGTCTGGGCTTGGAACGTGGAGCCGATCCATCCATCAGGCTGTTATGTCCTCCTCATCTGTTAGGGGAAACAAAGAGCAATGATTACACAGAACATAAAGAACAAGAAGTCCGTCCAAATTACTTCTCTCTGTTAAGAAGACTCATTCTTGTTGGCAACAATTGAGTCGTTCACAGTTGTTCTGCAGGAAGACGCTGCCCCTCGGAGGAAGAAAACTCTCGCTGTGGATAGAATCTTTATCAATTGCTATTGCATCTACTATATATATCTCGAGTAACTGCAGGAAGAAGAAATTTCCGTTATCTGTTCAATTTTTTTATTCTTTTATTGCATCTAAAATAGAAAAAAAGAAACAACATTGGAAATTGTTTTCATTAAAGGGGTTCTCCACCATAAGGTGATTTTAGTGCGTACCAGCAGGACAGTAATGAACATGCTTAGGAAGGATCCACGCTTGTCTTAGGGCTAAATGGCTATGTTGAGAGATTACCATAAAGCTCTGATTATCTTTTTCTGGACTGGCTATTTCCTGTTTGGGTTCCCTTTCTCCAACTACAAGTCCCATGATTCCTTGTTTGTAAGTGTGAGGTCACTTTTCTCCCTCCCACACATCAGCTACCCCACCCTTTAAACACACCTGTGCTCCCCTTCATGCAATAGACCAATGTTTTCTGACCGGGGTGCCTCCAGCTGTTGCAAAACTGCAATTCCCTGCAGAATGATCTCCCTCCTACCCAGCAGTCCCTCCACCCTTTGAAGCAGACAGGCTCCCTCTGAACTTTGTTTTATATATCAACTGGCTCCAGAAAGTTAAACAGATTTGTAAATTTCTTCTATTAAAAAATCTTAATCCTTCCAGTACTTCTCAGCTGCTGAAGTTGAGTTGTTATTTTCTGTCTAAGTGCTCTCAGATGACACATGTTTTCCTGGAAACTGAACTAAAAAAAAGGACACAAAACTGAACTGAACTGAAAAAAGGACACATCCCAAAATTACTTAACTATATGTCCACATAATAATGCCAGACTGCCCAGGGCACTTTTAGAAGCAACATCAGAAGGGCAGGGGCTCAAGCCCCCTTTGTAGTCAACCTGTTCACGTCCCAGCCGGTCACCATGATGACCTTGTGACGTTGTTCATAACTACTTAGAAAATGGTATAAACAAGATCTAGACAAGCAGCATGTTGGCAAGATCCCGCTCGTAACGCCAAAAATGACCATAGCCCTTGCTACACAATAGTAAATACACCCACGCTGAACCGAAGACAGACTCAAGCAAAGCCGGCTTACAAGTAGAGAACAATAGCACATCTGGGCCTCTGTTTGCCGCTCCTGACTCTGCTGCAGGTGGGAGAATTTTCAGACAGAAAAGCTGCAAGATATTCTGTAGCTGCTCCAAAAAGGATTTACATTTCTATTGCGGGATGAGGAGGAGTCGGCTGTGACTAATTGTGGCTAATGTAGTTGCTGAGGTTCGAGCCAAAACATAAATTTTAGTGTGCATTTGCCTGTTTATGAGTGTAGGTGTGAGGAAAGATGCATGGTTATGTATGTGTGTATGTATGAGCGTGTGTATATGTTCTGTATGAGCACAGGTATAGGTGTGGGCATGTATGTGTATTGTGTATATGTTCTGTATGAGCACAGGCATAGGTGTGGGCATGTATGTTTATTGTGTATATGTTCTGTATGAGCACAGGTATAGGTGTGGGCATGTATGTGTATTGTGTATATGTTCTGTATGAGCACAGGTATAGGTGTGGGCATGTATGTGTATTGTGTATATGTTCTGTATGAGCACAGGCATAGGTGTGGGCATGTATGTGTATTGTGTATATGTTCTGTATGAGCACAGGTATAGGTGTGGGCATGTATGTGTATTGTGTATATGTTCTGTATGAGCACAGGCATAGGTGTGGGCATGTATGTGTATTGTGTATATGTTCTGTATGAGCACAGGTATAGGTGTGGGCATGTATGTGTATTGTGTATATGTTCTGTATGAGCACAGATATAGGTGTGGGCATGTATGTGTATTGTGTATATGTTCTGTATGAGCACAGGCATAGGTGTGGACATGTATGTGTATTGTGTATATGTTCTGTATGAGCACAGGCATAGGTGTGGGCATGTATGTGTATTGTGTATATGTTCTGTATGAGCACATGTATAGATGTGGGCATGTATGTGTATTGTGTATATGTTATGTATGAGCACAGGCATAGGTGTGGGCATGTATGTGAATTGTGTATATGTTCTGTATGAGCACAGGTATAGGTGTGGGCATGTATGTGTATTGTGTATATGTTCTGTATAAGCACAGGCATAGGTATGGGCATGTATGTGTATTGTGTATATGTTCTGTTTGAGCACAGGTATAGGTGTGTGCATGTATGTGTATTGTGTATATGTTCTGTATAAGCACAGGCATAGGTGTGGGCATGTATGTGTATTGTGTATATGTTCTGTATGAGCACAGGTATAGGTGTGGGCATGTATGTGTATTGTGTATATGTTCTGTATGAGCACAGGCATAGGTGTGGGCATGTATGTGTATTGTGTATATGTTCTGTATGAGCACAGGCATAGGTGTGGGCATGTATGTGTATTGTGTATATGTTCTGTATGAGCACAGGCATAGGTGTGGGCATGTATGTGTATTGTGTATATGTTCTGTATGAGCACAGGTATAGGAGTGGGCATGTATGTGTATTGTGTATATGTTCTGTATGAGCACAGGTATAGGTGTGGGCATGTATGTGTATTGTGTATATGTTCTGTATGAGCACAGGCATAGGTGTGGGCATGTATGTGTATTGTGTATATGTTCTCTATGAGCACAGGCATAGGTGTGGGCATGTATGTGTATTGTGTATATGTTCTGTATGAGCACAGGTATAGGTGTGGGCATGTATGTGTATTGTGTATATGTTCTGTATGAGCACAGGCATAGGTGTGGGCATGTATGTGTATTGTGTATATGTTCTGTATGAGCACAGGCATAGGTGTGGGCATGTATGTGTATTGTGTATATGTTCTGTATGAGCACAGGCATAGGTGTGGGCATGCATGTGTATTGTGTATATGTTCTGTATGAGCACAGGTATAGGTGTGGGCATGTATGTGTATTGTGTATATGTTCTGTATGAGCACAGGCATAGGTGTGTGCATGTATGTGTATTGTGTATATGTTCTGTATGAGCACAGGTATAGGTGTGGGCATGTATATGTATTGTGTATATGTTCTGTATGAGCACAGGTATAGGTGTGGGCATGTAAGTGTATTGTGTATATGTTCTGTATGAGCACAGGTATAGGTGTGGGCATGTATGTGTATTGTGTATTTGTTCTGTATGAGCACAGGCATAGGTGTGGGCATGTATGTGTATTGTGTATATGTTCTGTATGAGCACAGGCATAGGTGTGGGCATGTATGTGTATTGTGTATATGTTCTGTATGAGCACAGGCATAGGTGTGGGCATGTATGTGTATTGTGTATATGTTCTGTATGAGCACAGATATAGGTGTGGGCATGTATGTGTATTGTGTATTTGTTCTGTATGAGCACAGGCATAGGTGTGGGCATGTATGTGTATTGTGTATATGTTCTGTATGAGCACAGGTATAGGTGTGGGCATGTATGTGTATTGTGTATATGTTCTGTATGAGCACAGGCATAGGTGTGGGCATGTATGTGTATTGTGTATATGTTCTGTATGAGCACAGGTATAGGTGTGTGCATGTATGTGTATTGTGTATATGTTCTGTATGAGCACAGGCATAGGTGTGTGCATGTATGTGTATTGTGTATATGTTCTGTATGAGCACAGGTATAGGTGTGGGCATGTATGTGTATTGTGTATATGTTCTGTATGAGCACAGGTATAGGTGTGGGCATGTATGTGTATTGTGTATATGTTCTGTATGAGCACAGGTATAGGTGTGGGCATGTATGTGTATTGTGTATATGTTCTGTATGAGCACAGGCATAGGAAAAGCAGGTGGAGCAGCACTCACGAATAGAACTAGGTGCAGTGGGTGCAAGCTGTGGATGGGCCCTGGTCCTCGAGCCCCAAAAAAGTTACAGCAACCAAGTAGACGCAGCAGCACTCCAGCGTAATGAAGAATAGTGACTTTTATTTATCACCAAAATGCAATAGCGACGTTTCAACCACCTCATGTGGCCGTCCTCAAGCCATAGGTGTGGGCATGTATGTGTATTGTGTATATGTTCTGTATGAGCACAGGCATAGGTGTGGGCATGTATGTGTATTGTGTATATGTTCTGTATGAGCACAGGCATAGGTGTGGGCATGTATGTGTATTGTGTATATGTTCTGTATGAGCACAGGTATAGGTGTGGGCATGTATGGGTATTGTGTATATGTTCTGTATGAGCACAGGTATAGGTGTGGGCATGTATGTGTATTGTGTATATGTTCTGTATGAGCACAGGTATAGGTGTGGGCATGTATGGGTATTGTGTATATGTTCTGTATGAGCACAGGTATAGGTGTGGGCATGTATGTGTATTGTGTATATCATCGTGAGCACATTGGATGTCTGTGTGTTTATGCATGTACGTGAGTGATATATTGATATATATATATATATATGCATCGGTAAACTACGTTCTGGGAATGATTTTATGCTTTTATTTTTTATCTTATTTTTTTGCTAATACAGTGCAGTGTAAGCTATTATTAAAGAATGATGTAGAGGTTCTTGTGTATGCCTTGTGCCTTCCACTTGTTGCTGATGTGGCAGGCGTAGGATATTCTCCATTTTGGTTTACAAATACACAATGATTTGGTTTCTTTAATGCAGCCTACATTTTTCCATGGGTGTGGTGTTTGATCACTCCAGCTGGTCATCTTATCAGGCTGTGTTTGTCTATCACATTGTGGGTACATCGGATGTCTGTGTGTTTATGTTTATGCATGTGCAAAAGTGATATATATATATATATCACAAACAAGGATAGATTGTCCAGCACTACTGATACCAAAACTACTGCATGGACCTGGCATACAGGTGCACGCTGCTAGGCTAAATATACAGCAACAGGAGAATACAGAAGCACACTGATAGCACAAAGATACAGATAAAACATGGAATTCTATACAGCTATAGTGCAAAAAATGAAAAAGTGAGGTACTTAGCTTACAATTTGGCGGCCAAATAGCTTGGACCATCCCCCCACGGTAAGGTGACCTCATTGGGATGGACCCTACACTGTGAATATACCTCTGTGTAATCAGTTCAACAGGCATTGCAAGGTCTGAGACATCCAAGCACCTTATATACACCTACTAGAGGTGGGTGGGGTGCAGGAGCCAACATGGAGGTAGCCACTCCCCCATATGTATAACACCAACAAGGATAAGTTAGCCAGCACTACTGATACCAAAACTACTATATGGACCTGGCTTACAGGTGCAGGCTGCTGGGCTAAATATACAGAAACAGGAGAATACAGCAGCACACTGCTAGCACAAAGATAGCTAAGTACCTCACTTTTTTCATTTTTTGCACTATAGCTTTATAGCATTTCATGTTTTATCTGTATCTTTGTGGTAGCAGTGTGCTGCTGTATTCTCCTGTTCATATATATATATATATATATATATATATATATATATATATAGATATATTTATATATATATATATATATATATATATATATATATATTTATAGCTGACAGATAGAGAAGTGGGTATTCTGCAGCAACAACTGGAAAGGGGACTTGCAGGATGGCCGGGCCTTGTGTCCTTGGCAGGATCATAGCCAGGCTGTCTAGGCATGCTGGGATTTGTAGTTCTGCAACAGGTGAAGGCGCACTATTTAGAAAACACTGCACTATAGGACCTAAAGAGGCTAATAAAGTGCGAACCAGGTAACTGCCACCCGTGCCATTGGTTTGTTACCATGTCCTCCCCTGGTTATAGGACATTAATGCTTCTCCTTCATGTAAGGAATACAACACGTCACCAAAAAGATGCTGAGGACCCCCCCATTTGTTTATGTGCAGTAGACTGTGGTGTTTATAGGAGGGTAAGAGGCTTATAAGATTGTTAAGCACATTTCAGAGAACCATTACATGTATTAGGGCCATATCTGTGTAAATGAAAAGCTTCATCAGCCAAAATATACCTAATTCTGTCGCCATCATCTGCCGGTTCCTAGTGTACTGGGCAAAGCCAAGGCTCCAGGTGTGCCAGGATTATCAAGCTTTGTGGTTACGGTAAAGTGCGGAGTGATATTGAGCATAACGTGTCCCAATATGGGATATCATGACCACTCGCAGTTCTCTTAGACAGTAACACATTAAAGGGGTACTCCGCTGCCCTGCTTCCGCAGCTCCACTCCCCAGCGTCCGGAAGTTTATTGTGTGCGGGCTTCTGTATTCAGGGCCGCCTCTTGTGATGTCACGCCCGCCCCCTTGTGACGTCATGCCCGCCCCCTCAACGAAAGTCTATGGGAAGGGGGCGCGACGGCCGTCGCGCCCCCTTCCCATAGACTTTCGTTGAGGGGGCGTGCGTGACGTCACAAGGGGCGGCCCTGAACACGGAAGCCCGCACACAGCGATCGGAACAATAAGCTTCCCAGACGCTGGGGAGCGGAGCTCCGGAAGCAGGGCAGCGGAGTACCCCTTTAACGCTTGTGTAGAACATTAGGGGCACATATGTTCAAAGGGGTATTCCGCCCCTGGACATCTTATCTCCTGTCTGATCATGGGAAGGGGGGGGGGGGGGGGTTCTGACCACTGGGAACCCTGCGATCTTGGGGGTGGCACCCCAGTTATCCACTGCACAGAGCAAATCAAAAGATAGGGGATAAGATGTCTGATCATGGGGGGTCTGACCATTGGGACCCCAGCATTCTTTGGTGTGGCACCCTAGTTATCCACTGCATGGAGCGAACCAAAGCATAGGGGATAAGATGTCTGATCATGGGGGGGTCTGACTGTTGGGACCCCCACATTCTTTGGTGTGGCACCTCAGTTATCCACTGCATGGAGCGAACCAAAGGATAGGTGATAAGATGTCTGATCATGGGGGGGTCTGACCGTTGGGACCCCCGCATTCTTTGGTGTGGCATCTCAGTTATCCACTGCATGGAGCGAACCAAAGGATAGGGGATAAGATGTCTGATCATGGGGGTCTTACTGCTGGGACTCCCGCGATCTTTGGCACGATAGCTCAGTAATCTGCGGTGCGGGTCGAATGCCGCTCCGTGTCAGATGATGGGCGACCACAGACGTCACGCGCCCATCATCATGTCTATGGAAGGGGGTGTGACGGTTGTGTGCTTCTACTCCACAGCTGTCATGCCCCTACCTTATGATATGATCACGGAAGCCCCATGCCGGTGTCATAAACATAAATGTTCAGAACGTCGGGGTGTCGGCACGGAAATTGTGGGGGGTGTCATCAGCCGGAACCCTGTGATCAGACATTATATCCTCTATCCTTTGGATAGGTGATAAGATGTCTAGGGAGCGGAGTACCCCTTTAAGTATATGAGTTAGTATAGCACTGATCTGTGCAATCTGCAATCTGATTCTCTGGTCTGCCAGAAGGCCGACCAGAGGGGAAGATTTCAGCAGACGGCAGGAGTCCGGTAAGGAGACTCCAGGCCACCATCTTGACTAATAGGACCCCATGATAACTGAAACAATATTAGCACGTCTTAGGAAAGCTGGGGTTCCTTGTAATAAGAAAGAGGAAGCAAAGTTGTTGAAAGGTTAACCCCCTTTAATTCAGATCTCCTTACTTTTATTCTTGGTTCAGTATATCCATAAATAATAGGTGAGAGATGACTTGCTTTAAAACAAAATTGCTTAATACTCTGTCCGGAGTTGTTTATTCCGTAGTTGCCTATTTATGGCCATCCAGTGGTTGTGATAGGAATTACAGTTGGTTGAGGGTTTAGCTATCATGTTGCGATAATGTTTTGAATTTGTGTCATGAGAAATTAAAGTAATAAGTTTATTTTTGCGAACATAGGGCAGCATAGGCTTTTATTAGAGAATAATGTTGAGGTTCTTGTGTATGCCTTGTGCTTGCCTTTTTTTGGTGATGTGGCAGGCGTATGATAGGCTCTATTTTGGTATATAAATACACAATGATTTGATTTCCCATGACTCCTCTGGCTTTGGGCGAGGTGTTTGATCACTCCAGCTTGTCATCCCATCAGGCTACTGGAGCTGGAGAAGACCAGGTGAACTCATTGGTGTCAGTTCACACTATGCAGTTTTGATGCAATTTCTCTATTTATTAGGTAATTTGACTTATAATGACAATCAAGGTTACATAGTTACATAGTTACATAGCTAGTATGGTTGAAAAAAGACATACGTCCATCAGGTGTTTTATGAAGTTTTGTCTTTAGGCTGTGTTCACACCTTGAATTTTTTCACACATTTTTACAGCATTTTAGCTATTTTTGCAGTGATTTTTTTTTTTTAAACTGAGATAAAAGTTATACGCTTTTACCATATTTTGCACAATTGCGGTACAACAGGGGAATATAAAATGTACTTACAATGGGGGTCAGAACAACTAGCTACCGCATGCAGTAACTACAATGTGTAGGAGCAGCCTATTGAGTTTCTGCTCAATATAACACCATTATATAAACAAAGGTAATAATAATAATGATGATAATAATTATAAAAATGATAATAATAATAAAAATGATGATAATAATAACAACAACAATGATAATAATAATATCAATAATAATCACAACAACAATAATAATAATAATAATAATAATAATAATAATTACAACAATAATATCAACAACAATAATAATAATAATAATAATAATAATAATAATAATAATAATAATAATAACAACAATAACAACAATAATAATAATAATAATAACAACAATAATAATAATAATAGTAATAATAAAAAATAATAATCATAATAATGACAACAACAATAATATCAATAATTATAATTATAATAATGACAACAATAATATAATTAATAATAATAACAATAATTTCTTATTCGATACATTGTTATTATTCGCTGACATACACTGTATTTATTCCAAGCAGAACCTCTGAATAGCATTGCCGTCCGTATTCCTATGTGTAAATTGATTTTCAGATGTCAGGACATAAGTGGATCTCATTTTGGATGACTGATGTTCCATCTGTTTTGAAGGAATCGTTGTCCCAGCCTTGTTAACCTTTTGCGTCCCTTCTTCTGGGCTGGACAATGGGAGGCCGCCATTTACATTCTGCATTTATAATTGTCCAGTAACACGAAAATGTTGGGAGAATTAGGAGGACGTGTGAAGTCTGGTATCTACTGTGTCTGTCTGTGGAAAAAAAAAGAAGAAAAATACTTCATAGGGCTCATACATAGAATGAAATTATAGCTCTGTGTATCCTACAGAAATCATCTATAAATCAATGGGAAGATTGGCATCAAGCATTTTGTTTTCCTGCGGCGCCACCACAGGGGAAATTAAGAGGGAAATCCAATATGTCTTGTATATAGCTAACTCTATCATCCTAAAATATATAACTTACCAATATAGCGTTATCAATATAGCAATTTTTTGCTTTACCCCTGACAGGAAGTTATGTAGTCCTTTCATTGCCAATGTAGTGTTGTCTCAGCAGGTCCTCGACTCCTCCCTTTCTCCGGACAGAAAGTTGTGTAGTCCTCTCATTGCCAGTGTAGCGATGTCTCAGCAGTTCCTCAACTCCTCCCTTTCTCCTGACAGGAAGTTGTGTAGTCCTGTTAAAGTGATGTTGTCTCTGCCGCTCCCTGGCTTCTCCCTCTCTCCTGACAAAATATTGTGTAGTCCTTTCATTGTCAGTGTGGTGTTCTTTTTCAATCATTCTTTGCTGCCTCCGTAGGCATGGCTGGATCTTGTATATGAGTTTTAGCCCTGCCCCCATCTCTGACCAACTCCGTCAGCCTATATCACATCTCCTTGCTTGCTATGTATATAATTTATATATATACAGCTCATTCCCCCTAAATGTCCCAATTAATAAAAATAATAAAAATACTACCTTATGCTGGACAATGCCAGAGGCAGAGGAGCAGACAGAGAAGGAATGCAGCAGGTGCAGAGCAATAGCAACACTTTGCACTGAAATGTTCTAAAACTGTTCTGTGCAAGGAAATACCAGGAGGGCTGTGATGAGAGCTGACAGGAAACAATGCATTCTGGGAACTGTAGTACTGAGCAACTGCTCAACCAGGAAGTAGGGATGACGGTTATACAGCCACTCATCAAATAGATTTTTTTTGGGGTTTAAAACTGGGGCAGACAGGCAAGCAATGCGTTATGCTTCTACAGCATGAACATTTTGCCTAACCTGTCATTGGAGTACCCCTTTAAGCATTACATAGTTCTTGATCAAGTCAATGGGCTGTATGTGTAGTGCAGGACAGGTCCCCAGACACCCTTTATGGCACTCTTTGGAATGCTCTTCCTCTTTCGCCAATAGCTCGGGATCCGAAAGAGTAGAATACCCCTTATTAACCCTCTGTTAACTCCGAATCGTCCAGTTTTCAAAAACAGCCCAGCCCTTTATTTTGTTTTTATTTTATATGTTAATCCTATACTGATATCCTCCAGTTATTTTCAAGGGAGAAAAAAAATGGAACTAAAATTAATCCATATTATCTTTGCGGCACCGAAACTTCACAACACATAACGGAAACGATCTCCTGGCTCAAGTCTGTACATGAATGGAAAATGAAGAAAGACATCAAAGGTTGACGGTAGCCGATCCGAACACAACAATGACTCTTTGAAACAATTCTCGGCTGTTTGAAGTCTAGTCAAAATGTATTAGGATCAAACCTGTGGAATAATAGAGCGCTATGATCTTCAACAGCTCGGCTTGTAATCTCCCGCTAAAGGTGAATTCCAACTTTTATCGAGTGCAAATGCTCTGTGCATCCGTGATGACTCGGCGGTCATGTGGTGGCGTGCCCGCTGCCGAAAACAACAAGGCATTGTCTTTGTTCTCTGATGTCTATTACTGCTGGATATGGGCACTGAGAAGGTTAATGGACTCACTGAGAGAGGTCCGGGCCCATCGGGCGCTTAAAGGGGTACTTCGCTGCTAGGCATTTTATCCCCTTTCCAAAGGATAGGGAATAAGATGTCTGATCACGGAGGTGCCGCTGAAAATAAGACCTTGTCTTATATTAATTTTAGTCCCAAAAAACACACTAGGGCTTATTTTCAGGGTAGGGCTTATTTATTTATGGGGGGGGGGGGGGGGGGGCTGCAGGAGTGTGGAGGATGGGGGGCTGTAGCAGTGTGGAGGATGCAGCACCCCCCCATATTTCACACTGCTACAGCCCCCCATTCTCCACACTGCTACAGCCCCCCATCCTCCACACTTCTGCAGCACCCCATCCTCCACACTTCTGCAGCACCCCATCCTCCACACTCCTGCAGCTCCCCATCCTCCACACTCCTGCAGCCCCCCATCCTCCACACTCCTGCACCCCCCCATCCTCCACACTGCTACAGACCCGCATCCTCCCCTTCCCCCGTCATCCTCAACACTCCTACAGTGCCCCCACCCCTCTGCCATAATAAACTACGGTACCTTACACATTTCATCCCCAGCGAAGACCAGCACTTCCCCACCTTCGTCCGTACCGTAGCGTCCACAACTTGTACTGTACTTGTACTGTACGGGATCTCCTTCTGTTGCCTGTTGCTTAGCAGCCAGGGGCAGGGACACGTCCGTGACGTCGGCCGTGCATACGCGCAGGCGTTTTAAAGCAACAGCGTCCCTGCCCCGGCTCAATTGCGGTAACTTGCCGTGATCAGCTAAAGGAGGTGAGAGGAGGTGGGGGGTCTGGTCTGCGGGCATTACTGGCGGTCGTGGTCCGGATCTGGACCGCGGTCCGCCAGTTGATTACCCCTGGCCTAGGTCTTATTTTCGGGTAGGGCTTATATTGCAGCCCACCCTGATAATCCTGCTAGGGCTTACTTTCAGGGTAGAGTTTATTTTCGGGGAAACACGGTAGCTGTGACGTCACGATCATGGCCTCCGTTCCATGCGTTCTGAGCAAAATGTTCAGAACACTAGAGAACCGGAGTACCCCTTTAACGTCACCGGCTTCTATGACAATTAAATTGGGTTAGGAAATTACGTTTTAAAGGATAATGTAAACACAAACACAAATCGGATTCGCTAAGAATTTTCAAAAAGAATTTGGATTTGTTACAACCTAACCTTTTTGTAATGTGTTTTGGATTTATTTTACCCCTGTGCATTGAGCAGCCTGGAGCTTTCAATTGTATAATTCGCTGGGCTGGGAGAGCTGGCTGCTCAGTGTACTGTACAGGAGCAGGGACTCTAGTCTTTAACAGGCATCCCTGCTCCTGTACATATAGTAATTTGAGTGGAAAATTGCTAGGATAGAGACATGGAATCCACCATTGTCTGCTCGGCAGTCACATTAGTAATATGCCCTTAATGCCTGTTGCTGGAATACCCCTTTAAACATTGCCGTAACTGACTAGTGAGCCATGGACCCTCAGTTACTGTCCTAGAGTTGGAATGGCCCATGTGTAGACATATATGATAAGCATTAACTGGATGCACATGAAGTTATACTGTAGATGTCATGGGAAAAAATGTTTTCAAATCCACCGGTGCCTAAAAGTTATACTAATTTGTAAATTACTTGTATTTAATAATCTTAACCCTTCCAGTACTTATCAGCTGCTGAATGCTCCAGAGGAAGTTGTGTAGTTTTTTCCAGTCTAACCACAGTGTTCTCTGCTGCCACCTCTGTCAGTGTCAGGAACTGTCCAGAGCAGGGACAAATCCCTATAGCGAACCTCTCTTGCTCCGGACAGTTCCTGACACGGACAGAGGTGGCAGCAGAGACTACTGTGGTCAGACTGGAAAGAACTACACAACTTCCTCTGGAGCATACAGCAGCTGATAAGTACTGGAAGGGTTAAGATTATTAAATGGAAGTAATTTACAAATTTGTATAACTTCCTGGCAGCAGTTGATTTGATTTCCTTTTTCCTCTGGAGTACCCCTTTAACCAACAACTGTGGTTTAAACTAAGGAAACCAGTCAAAAATTACTTGTTGCCATGGACAAGGTCGAGGCACTGTTTCTGAATGGTCCCTGGAATATTTTCTGAAAGTATACCGGTAAATTTCAGAGGGATTTAGATGCCATAAATCTGTTCCCGCCACAAATTTATGTGTCCTGAAATCTCAGCTGAAGGCAGCGCCGCTTCTATATGACCCATAAATTTCTATAAAGTTCATAATTCTCTATCAGGTTTTACTGAGACCAAGTCAAGGCAGTGGGAAAAATAAACAATGCATCTTAATGTGGCACATCTTGAGAAGGGATATGGAAGGAATAAGAGTCTTAAGAAAATATGTGACGCGCAATCGGCGCGGTGTGTGCGGTGTCAGACTGTGAGCCTGGATATGAGCAACTCCGAGTTTACGAAGGATTACACCATGTATAAGGGCTCAGTCATATCACTTCCATTATTTTATCATTGAAAATGTGTTGCTAACAGATGGTTTTGTTTCACATTTTTATTTTTATACACAATTTAACATGTCCATATTTTCTTTTCATTCTTTTTACATCCATACGTTAGCAGTTCTGCTAAAATTAGCACGAAACAAATAGTTAACTCCTACATGGTCCCCGTCATTTCAAACATCTTCCCTCCGTGTCATAGTCAATGTAATTCCTAAGATATTTGTAAGTCACTTCATTTGGTAAAAATTTATAACCCCTTACCCCCGCCCCCCCCCCCCCCCCCCCCCAAAAAAAAAAAAAACAGCTCTAAATTATTGGCCACTAGGTGTCTCACTTGTAATCTGCTGTCCACTGTCTGTTGTTGAGGGAATTCTGTCTCGATGAACAGCTAGATCAGGACAGAAATAAGGAAGGGGGACTGGGCTTAGCATGTGCAGGAGAGAGAAAGTCTGGACAGTTTGCTTGCAATCTGAGCTTGTCTGCCTGCTAAAGGTGACTCATTCTGTTCCTGAAGGTAAATCAAGGCGTACTTCTTATAGCTGACCACCCCCAGAGCTCATATCAGCTATATCTTGTATAAATACAAGTGTATCTACTGCTGTATTTCCATAGATCTGCAGTGTTTTCTCCCCTCCCCCTTTTCTTAACTTGAGAGTAACAGCAACAGCAGTTCTGTGGTAAGTATAACCTCTTCCTTGCTGTTCTGCTCCTGTTTCCTTTATTTTTGTTTATAAAGCCCCTTGCCAACTCAGTTTATCAGTAACTTCCTACCTTGCCATGTTTTTTATTGTATTGTGTTACTCATCAGCTCAGAACAGTGACACTCTTTTTAGCCTAGTGTTCTTTCACCACCACTTTGTCATGGTATCGTAGAAAGGTGTATGTGTCCTGATTAGCCAAAGAAATAAGAGAAAGGAAGTCTGTGTATGTGTAGTACTGGCAAACACCATAGTCCCAGTCCCACCCTCCTGAAATGGAGAATATGAAATGGCATTACACCACAGAGGCTCTCAGGGGATCAATAACAGAAGTAAGTGCTCCAAAATCACCTTGTCACCACTCTGAAGAGCAAAACATATTATATTATGGGCCCCAGTGAGGACAGGAACCTATATATATATATATATATATATATATATATATATATATCTCAATGAGTGTGTGTGTGTATGTTCCAGCATCACGTCCAAACGGCTAAAGATATTAACATGAAACTAGGTCACATGTTCCTTATATGTCAACAACAAACATAGGATAGGTGATTTAACCCTTACTCACCCCCATTTGCCAGGGTCAGGGTTTTTGTTTAAAGTCCCATACAAGTCAATAGGAAATATATGTTACTGCATAACTTCCAAACGGCTGGAGATATTTTGATAATACTTGAAACACATATTACTTATATTACTTATATTTATATTACTCAAATAAAAATATATGATAGTTAAATTAACCCTTACCTACACCCTTATATAAAAGATGGCTTTTTGTATAGATGCAAATATATGGGACTTCCAGTACCTTACTTCACAAGCTACGCTCTGCATCTCATGGTGAATGTGTCAGTTCTTCTTGCAAGCCACACCCCATCTCACAAAGACACGCCCATTGTTTAAGCCCCACACCTTTTTATTCTCTACCCTTTTTTGTGCAGCGGCATCGCTTGCAAATTATGCCCAGTCCCACAAAGCCATGTGCCCTTCTATTTTCAGATTACAATATATTCATCACAAATCAGTTCCACCTGAGGACAGGATATGAGGACGGGATATGAGGTCGGGATATGAGGTCAAGATAGGAGGACGGGATCGGAGGAGGGGATATGAGGAGGGGATATGAGGAGGGGATATGGGGACGGGATTTGAGGTCGAGATATGAGGTCGGGATATGAGGATGGGATATGAGGACGGGATATGAGGTCAAAATAGGAGATCGGGATAGGAGAACGGGATATGAGGATGGAATATAAAGACGGGATAGGAGGTCGGGTTATGAGGTCGAGATATGAGGATGGGATATGAGGAGGGGATATAAGGTCGGGATGGGAGGTCGGGATATGAGGTCGAGATATGGGGACAGGATATGGGGCCGGGATATAAGAACGGGATTTGAGGTCGGGATATGAGGATGGGAGATGAGGACGGGATATGGGGACGGCATATGGTGTTGCGATATGACAATAATATATGGGGACGGGATATGAAGTCAAAAGCTTCCTCCTTTGTTGATTTTCCTCCCCAACAAGGATTAGGAAGGGAAAACCGGGCAACTCCGGGTAGTCAGCTAGTTACAAATAAGATAAGGAGCAAAAACAGTACAATAACTAAATAAACTATCTGTATTATGCATCTGCATTTGATCAGAAATTTTATAAGGGAATATAAGGAAATAAGGGCAAAATGTAGTGAAATACAAGGATATCTGCAAAAGGTATAAGAATGCTTTGGGGGAAATTTTCACATTGTGATAGGCCCAATTCAGGATCTGAGGAGGAGGAGCTTCAATCTTCTGAGTTCTTTGAAGGTCCCACCCTCGCAGACCCTCAGTTTACTTCCAATTTGTCTTGAGGGTTTAAGTTAGAATTTTGTGTTTTTTGCAGCATTTCTGATCCCAATAAACGTGTCGTAATAATGAACATAGAAAAAAGTTACCCAGAATGCCCAATAGCTGGTCGAAGTATGCTAATTTTCTAAAGCTTTCACCAATGCGCCAGATAATTTAACAATCCTTCTTTCTCGTATGGGTCAGTTTATCTTTACAATCTGTCCGCTTTTCTTAGCATTTATTTCTTTTCTTTTTTTTTTTTCCTTTTCGGTGTCTAATTACATCTTTTATAACACAAGACCGAGTTTTACATAAATGGAGACAGTCATGAGAGAGCTGCATTGAAATCCCTAATTACGCCATTTCAAATGTTTTCTACCACCGCGTTTATTTCCTTTAGTTCCTTAAACGTCCTAGATTATTTTGGGGAAGTGATGATACAATTTCTCTTTTTTGTTGAATGCACGTTATAAGCTTACAATGGCTGAGGTCCTATCACCATTCTTCCTATTCTTCCAGGGCTGGGCGAGCTGTATTAAGATTAAAGGGGTTCTCCACCATAAGGTGATTTTAGGACGTACCTGCCAGACAGTAATTGACATGCTTAGGAAGGATCTGCGCTTGCCTTGGGGCTAAATAGATATGTTGGGAGATTACCATAACGATGTGGCTATCTTTTTTGTGAACTGGCTATTTCCTGTTTGAGTTCCCTTCTTTAATTACAAATCCCAGAAACCCTTGTTTGTAAGTGTGAAGTCACTTTTCTCCCTCTCACACATCACCTACCCCACCCATTGAAGCACAAATGAGCTGTATTTAATGCAAAAGACCAGTGTTTTCTAACCAGGGTGCCTCCAACTGTGGCAAAACTATAATGATCTCCCTCCCCACCCAGTGGTCACCCCATCCATTGAAGAAAAGACAGACTCCCTCTGATCACCTGACTAGTGATGTCATGTCTTGGGCCGCACTGCAACCTGGGAAAACCTGAGACAACACTCCTTTTGTATGCTGTTAAAAATAAACCTTGGGGCGAAGATCACATCAGAATTGTGACTATTAAACACAGGTACAGACACTGTATTATGAACTACACTAACTTTACAGCCCCTGTAGCATAGTCAAATAAAAAAAATACTGGAATACCCCTTTATTACCCCCCTTAGCTTCCACTCTAGTATGTTACATCTCAGATAGACAATAATTTATTAAATTGCTATTGAAATATTAGCTGCACAGCAAATACTGAACAGGTCTTAGAAAGTTGAATTTAAAGGGGTACCCTGGAGGGAAAAAAATACAAATCAAATAGCGTCAGAAAGTTATACAGATTTGTAAACTACTTCTATTTTAAAATCTTAACCCTTCCAATACTTATCAGCTGCTGTATGCCCCATAAGAAGTTGTGTATTTCTTTCTAGGCAGACACTGTGCTCTCTACTGCCACCTCTGTCCGTGTCAGGAACTGTCCAAAGAAATAACAAATCCTCTAAGCAAACGGATAGTTCCTTTATTTATATTTTTTTCCAGCTCTACAGAAATGAATCAGGATAGTCCTCCAAGTTCAGATCATGCAATAGATACATTTGCAGTTCTAACTATAGGAACAGTTTACACCAGTGGTCTCAAACTGTGGCCCTCCAGATGTTGCAAAACTTCCCGGCATGCTGGGAGTTTAAGTTTTGCAAGGAGAGTGTGGATCCTCTGGAGGAGGCAGAAAGGCTGTTGGCTATCTGGGCATGCTGGGAGTTGAAGTTTTGCAACATCTGGAGGGCCACAGTTTGAGACCACTGGTTTACATGTAATGAGGTCATTGTGAAATGTACAAATGAGAAACTCAGCTCTACATCCTCCATTTTATTGTTTTTATACCTATAGAATTTAGGTAACTATGACTTAAGCCTAAGCAGAGACAGAGCAGTTCTAGGTTACCCTGAAAAAGGGCTTCATGCCAATAATCCTGTTTTAATTGCCGAATTAAATTCTAAGTCTACGATGTAACGAATCATATTTAATAACACGTAAACGCTGACTATATTTAGGACTCTGACAATTCCCGTAGTGCTATGTTAGAAGATCTTGGCATCATTGGCTGGCATCACAGCTGCGGTTCCTTAAAATCTCTGGCATCTATGTTACCGCTCTTTCAAAAGCAAAGGATTGAGATAAAGCACTGGGGGATCGGATGCGGCCCCTGGGCTACTCCGCTACTGCGCCTGATACATGACTTTCATTAATACATTTAGAATAAAAGACAGTTTTACAGATATAGCAGAGCTGAATTTGTCCTATGACTCGTGCCCTTTAGATTTTGTAGTCTTCAATCTTCTTGGAGATGGGGACACAAGGTTTACACACCTGTATTTGGGGATTTTCTGCCATTTTTCTCTGCAGATCTTCTCAGGCTCTGTCAGGTAAATGAGGATGATCGGTGGAAGACATTTTCAGTTCTCTACAGAAATGTTCCCAGTTTGAGGTCTAGAGCGCTCTGGATAAGGTTTTCATTAACAATACCTATGTACTTTGCACTATTTAGCTTTCCCTCAACCATAACCAGTCTCCTTGCCCCCACTGCATGATGCTGCCCCACCATGATCACTGTAGGGATGGTATTGGGCAGGTGATGGGCAGTGCCTGGTTTCCTCCAGACATGATGCTGCCCCCACCATGATCACTGTAGGGATGGTATTGGGCAGGTGATGGGCAGTGCCTGGTTTCCTCCAGACATGATGCTGCCCCCACCATGATCACTGTAGGGATGGTATTTGGCAGGTTATGGGCAGTGCCTGGTTTCCCCCAGACATGATGCTGCCCCCACCATGATCCCTGTAGGGATGGTATTGGGCAGGTGATGGGCAGTGCCTGGTTTCCTCCAGACATGATGCTGCCCCCACCATGATCACTGTAGGGATGGTATTGGGCAGGTGATGGGCAGTGCCTGGTTTCCTCCAGACATGATGCTGCCCCCACCATGATCACTGTAGGGATGGTATTGGGCAGGTGATGGGCAGTGCCTGGTTTCCTCCAGACATGATGCTGCCCTCACCATGATCACTGTAGAGATGGTATTGGGCAGGTGATGGGCAGTACCTGGTTTCCTCCAGACATGATGCTGCCCCCACCATGATCACTGTAAGGATGGTATTGGGCAGGTGATGGGCAGTGCCTGGTTTCCTCCAGACATGATGCTGCCCCCACCATGATCACTGTAAGGATGGTATTGGGCAGGTGATGGGCAGTGCCTGGTTTCCTCCAGACATGATGCTGCCCCCACCATGATCACTGTAGGGATGGTATTGGGCAGGTGATGGGCAGTGCCTGGTTTCCCCCAAACATGATGCTGCCCCCTCCATGATCACTGTAGGGATGGTATTGGGCAGGTGATGGGCAGTGCCTGGTTTCCCCCAGACATGATGCTGCCCCCACCATGATCACTGTAGGGATGGTATTGGGCAGGTGATGGGCAGTGCCTGGTTTCCCCCAAACATGATGCTGCCCCCTCCATGATCACTGTAGGGATGGTATTGGGCAGGTGATGGGCAGTACATGGTTTCCCCCAGACATGATGCTGCCCCCACCATGATCCCTGTAGGGATGGTATTGGGCAGGTGATGGGCAGTGCCTGGATTCCTCCAGACATGATGCTGCCCCCACCATGATCACTGTAGGGATGGTATTGGGCAGGTGATGGACAGTACCTGGTTTCCTCTATACATGATGCTGCCCCCACCATGATCACTGTAGGGATGGTATTGGGGGGGGGGGGGGGGGGGGGCAACTCTAGTACGAGTCCAGGTTGCTCCAAATTTCTTCCATAGAAGAATTATGATGACCACTGTGCTCTAAAGAACTTTCAGTACAGCAGAAATGTTTGTCCCTTTCTCCAGATCTGTGGCTGCAGACAATCCTGTCTCTGAGCTCTACAGGCAGTTCTTTCGCCTCATGGCTTTTTTCTTTGCTTTAATACACGGTGGCAGCGGTGAGACCTTATATAGACAGGCAACAATAAATGATAGAGATGAATCCTGCACTCACCGCCTCCATTGCTGTATCAAATGAGGCTCATGAAAAGAAGGGAATGGTAGACAGGGGCTCAGAGGCAACGACCGGTGGTTTCGTGCTAATTAGCACTTCTTCCGGCCTATTTCTTATATAGATAGGGGTGTGTCTTCCCAAATCCTGTCCAATCATCTGAATTTACCCCAGGTGACTTCGACCAAGGTGGAGAAACATCTCAGAGATGATCGAGAGAAATGGGAGGAGCCAGAGATAAATGTCACATGTCTGAATACTTATGACCATGCAATTTTTTTTATTTTTCTTTTTAAGAAATTTGATGGAGGCAAACGTAATCTTTTATTTTATTTTAGCATAAGGCTGCAGAATGCAAAAAATCTAAAGCGTCTGAAGCCGTTCCGAATGTATGTTTATAGATATCACACTTAAAGGGATATTCCAGGAAAAAAACTAATCTTTTTATATGAACTGGCTATTCAAATATCTGAATTCTTCCAATAATTATCAGCTGCTGAAGTTGAGTTGTTCTTTTCTGTCTGGCAACAGTGCTCTCTGCTGACCTCTCTGCTTGTCTCAGGAACTGCACAGAGTAGAAGAGGTTTGCTATGGGGATTTGCTTCTACTCTGGACAGTTCCCAGGACAGGTGTCATCAGAGAGCACTTAGACAGAAAAAGAACAACTCAACTTCAGCAGCTCATAAATACTGGACGGATTAAAATTTTTTAATAGAAGTAATTCACAAATCTGTTTAACTTTCTGGAGCCAGTTGAATAATTCTTTTGCGACATATGGATTAGAGACGCATAGTTATACTCTAGGTGATAGCCAATTTGACATTTCCATCTGGAGTTTCCTCGTATGTTCTTCATCGGCAGAACCTGAAATGCAGGCGTGATTGGTCGGCAATAACTTGCAATCATTTAATCAGTCACATCTCAGCCTGTTTACATTAATACACTGTATCACAATATTTGTTCCCGATTCACGGTGCGCCAAACAATGCCTGCTCGCTCCTATGAGTAAACACATAGACGTCCACCGAAATGAGAGCTTACGAGGCGACACACTAATGACCCACATCATGGGAATAACATACAAGAGCAAATGAGCCTCATTGTTATGGAAACCATGAGTCAATCCATAGCGGGAACCCGGCCTTCGCCTCCTTCCGTCTCCATTTAGAAGGCTTTATTTCATCCATGATCACAGCTGATATTCTACACCAGAAACACAACCATTTGCATGTTGCACGACGCCTCAACGGAGTTTACTGTGTGAATAACCAGCTCATTATTTTGCTTAAAGGAATTTTTTTTTTTTCAGTTTTAATCCGTCTTTTTTTTTTTTTTAAATAAAGTTTTTTTTAAATGTTTACAGAATGTTTATAAATTTTTTATGAGACTGTAATTTATGTTTCAGCGAATGTTGCTAAAAAGGGTTGTCCCAGCAGCACCGCTTGTCCATTATCCGCAGGGAATAAGTCTATGATCACTGAGGGTCTGATCTAGGGTCGCCACCTTCCTTGCAAAAAAAAAAAAAATACCGGCCATGCTAATTTGCATAATTAATGATATATGCGTAAAATCACAGGATACACATATGCAGGGGAAATAACTTTTTTATTTCTCCTTATACGGGGCCTGTATGAGGCTCATTTTTTGTGCCCCGATCTGTAGTTTTTAACAGCACAATTTTTGTTTTGATGGGACTTTTTGATCGCTTTTTTTAAATTAAATTCGGGAGTTGCAGTTCGTTACTAACTACAACTCCAAGCCCGCTAGCCACCTCACGGCCACCTGTAAGTAGCGGGTCCCTAACGTCCCTAGCATAAAATGATGCCGCACTGAGAGGCGACCACCACCGCTGCAACACATGTGCCCACAGGGGGAACAACCCAATGGCAGAGCAGCCCCAATGCCACTCAAACCAGTCCCAGGGCCGCGCCTCCCCATAGACACGGTGCCGCGGTAGCAATGGATGCCGCACAGCACCGCACCAGTGTGAACAAGGTGTAAAAGCTCACTTACCATGTGCTCTGGGAAGCTGCCAGAAAGGAAGGGGCCCTGTGCAGCTTCCTACTAATCTATATAGGGTTGGGCTGAGGGGGAGGGGTAGAGTGCAGACCAAGTAAAAACAACAAAAAAGAGAGGGGGATAGAAAACACAATGGGAGAGAGTTATCAAAATCTGTGCAGAGGAAGAGTGGAGCAGTTGCCCATGGCAACCTATCAGCTCGCTTCTTTCATTTTTAAAGAGACATGTGAAAAATGAAAGAGAGAGAGAGTAGTTATACACCTCCTCTCCAGCTCTATCTGTATACTGCTATGCTATCTCTATGGGATCAGGATATATATAATAGTTGTTATTATTATTATTATTATTATTATTATTATTATTATCATCACTATTATTATTCTCAGAGTGCTATCCAAAGGATAGGAGATAAGATGCATGATCGAGGGGGGTCCCGCCACTGGGGACCCCTGTGATCTTCCACGCCGCACCCCTTTAGAATCAGCCCCCAGAGCGTACTCGCTCCGGGTCTGATTACTGGCGATCACTGGGACGGAGCATTGTGACATCACGGCTCCGCCCCCTCAATGCAAGCCTATGGGAGGGGGCGTGACAGATGTCACGCCCCCTCCCATAGGCTTGCATTGAGGGGGCGGAAGTGATGTCACAGGGGGGGCGGAGCCGTGATGTCACAATGCTCCGGCCCCGTGATCAACAATAATCAGACCCGGAGCGAACCCGGGGTGTGGCGTGGAAGATCACAGGGGTCCCCAGCGGCGGGACCCCCGCGATCAGGCATCTTGGATAGGGGATTAGATGTCTTAGCGCCGGAGTACCCCTTTAACTCTGACTGGCCTGTTAGGAGCACATATTGGGGTAGATGTTTTTTTTTCTAGGATATATAGGAAGATAGCAGCCTGTAGTGGATTACAGGCAGTCTGAATGGAATTACTATCTAACAGTGCCTGTAATCTATGTCTGAATGATAAGGACACACTGTACGTCTGTTCTCCACATCATGGAATTGATTTTCTTCCCTAGGAATGTGGATTTGTAATGATTTTGTTCTATATTTACACATCTCCTCTGACAGTGATCCATGTAAGTCAGACAATACAGAACTGGGATCGCTGCAAAGGGATTCTTAAAGCAGGTAGTAAAACTGTAGAAGACGCCATAACATCAAATCAAATTTAAAGGGGTACTCCGATGAAAACCTTTTTTCTTTTAAATCAACTGGTGCCAGAAAGTTAAGAAGATTTGTAAATTACTTTTATTAAAAAATCTTAATCCTTCCTGTACTTATTAGCTGCTGAATACTACAGAGGAAATTATTTTCTTTTTGGAATGCTCTCTGATGACATCACGACCACAGTTCTCTCTGCTGACGTTATTATAATAATAATAATAATAATGCTTTATTTATTGTTGTCCTTAGTGGGATTTGAACCCAAGTCCCCAGCACTGCAAGGCAGCAGTGCTAACCACGGAGCCACCATGCTGCCCTTAGCATACATCTGCTATGCATCTGCTATGCATCTGCTATGCATGGTTGCTAAAACGGACAGAGATGTCAGCAGAGAGCACTGTGTTCGTGATGTCATCAGTGTTCCAAAAAGAAAGGAATTTCCTCTGTAGCATTCAGCAGCTAATAAGTACTGGAAGGATTAATATTTTTTAATAGAAGTAATTTACAAATATGTTTAACTTTCTGCCACCAGTTGATTTACAAGAAAAAAGAACTACAGCAGCTGATAAGTACTGGAAGGATTACAATTTCACAAACGGTTCTAGGGGGATAGGGGATACGTGTCTTACTGGTGAACATCTTCTGTAAGGACAGGTGAGGTGCTATTTTTGGAAGAAAGCAGCCATATTTTTTCTAATTTTGTGTAACCCCTTTTAAAGGGGTACTCCGGCGCTTAGATATCTTATCCCCTATCCAAAGCTGTCACGCCCCCTCCCATAGGCTTGCATTGAGGGGGCGGAGCGTGACATCACATGGGGCAGAGCCTTGATGTCACAACGCTCCGGCCCCGTGATCGACAGTAATCAGACCTGGAGCGAACACGCTCCGGGGACTGATTTTAACAGGGTTCGGCGTGCAAGATCACAAGGGACCCCCGCGATCAGGCATCTTATCCCCTGTCCTCTGGATAGGGGATAAGATGTCTAAGCGCCGGAGTACCCCTTTAAAAGGGGTTATACAAAATTAGAAAAAACATGTCTGCTTTCTTCCAAAAACAGCGCCTCACCTGTCCTTACAGAAGATGTTCACCAGTAAGACACGTATCCCCTATCCCCCTAGAACCGTTTGTGAAATTGTAATCCTTCCAGTACTTATCAGCTGCTGTAGTTCTTTCCAGTCTGACCACAGTTCTCTCTGCTGACACCTCTGTCTATGTCAGGAACTGTCCAGAGTACAAGCAAATCCCCATAGCAAACTGACAGTTCCTGACATGGACAGAGGTGTCAGCAGAGAGCACTGTGGTCAGACGGGAAAGAACTACACAACTTCCTGTGGAGCATACAGCAGCTGATAAGTACTGGACGGATTAAGATTTTTATATAGAAGTAATTTACCAATCTGGATACACTTTTTGGCACCAGTTGATTTGAAAACATTTGTTTTCCATCGAGTACCCCTTTGAAGTACCAATCCAATCATAATTTTTTACCTATTTTACACAGTTTTAGTTGCCCCGTTGTTTCAAATCTTCCTTCTCTTCCATTCCAAGATCCCTATGTATTTTCGGAAGGTGTTTATTCGTAAGGTGTTGGTGGTTGTACAGCGCTGAGATCAGAGGCTTATGTAAGGCAAGCAAGGTACATTAATCCAGAGAACCCATAGAAGACAAAATAAAATGCTCGGCTTTAAAGGGGTACTCTGGCCCTAATACATCTTATCCCCTATCCAAAGTATAGGGGATAAGATGTCTGATCGCGGGGATCCGGTCGCTGGAAACCCCCGCAATCTGTCATTCAGCAACCACCTTTGCGAGCTCTCCGCAGCGCTGGAGGCTCCGAGTGTGCAGCTTGACGACCGTGGGGCTGGAGTATCGTGACGTCACGACTCCGCCCCTGTGTGATGTCACATCCCACCCCCTCAATGCAAGTCTATGAGAGGGGGCGTGACGGCCGTCACGCCCCCTCTCATAGACTTGCATTGAGGGGGCGGGGCGTGACGTCACACAGGGGCGGGGGATGACATCATGATACTCCGGCCCCGCGGTCGTCACGCTGCACAGTCGGAGCCTCCAGCGCTGCGGAGAGCTCGCAAAGGTGGTTGCTGAATGACAGATTGCGGGGGTTTCCAGCGACGGGATCCCCGCGATCAGACATCTTATCCCCTATACTTTGGATAGGGGATAAATTGTATTAGGGCCGGAGTACCCCTTTAATGTCCATGCCTTTTGGGTCTTCCAGTTTTATCGTTTCCCAGCGAAACACGACAAGATGTTATCCAATTATTCACAAGCGCGGCAGATGAACACCCTTCTGTTCACAGTCAATTGGTTTTGAATAAATGTATAAATAAATAAATAAATAAATAAACATATAAAAAAAAAAAAAAATAATAATAATAATAATAATAATAATAATTAAATATATCTATCTATCTACCTATCTACCTATCTATCTATCTATCTATCTATCTATCTCTATATATATATATATATATATATATATATATATTTATTATTATTATTATTTTTTAATAATTCATTTATTTAATCTTTTTTATTGTATTAAATCATTAATTATCTAATTAAGGCTAAGTTCACATTGCCATATGCATCCATGTTGGTTATACTGTCATTTTACAGGAATTTAGTGGAGAAAAAAAAATTGTGCTTGCGTTTTTTTTTTTTTTCTCTCTGCTAAACGCCCGTCGTTCTGACCGGATTGCCGCCAAAACTCCGAATAGTGGAGTCCAATGGCAATGTGAATGAGCCCTAATTAATATATTTATGATTATGTATGTATATTTACTGTATGTATGTATATATATATATATATATATATATATATATATATATATATATCTATATATATATATATATATATATATATATATAAATATACATATATATTTATAATATAAATAATTTTATAATTTATGATATGTATCATATTTTCATACTTGACATTGTATACTACTATAAGCATTTTAAGCTAATATTAACATATTTTTAAGTAGGGTTGAAAGAAACCATGTGGTGCGGATTCCTTTAAACTGGAGGCCTTTTTTTTATTTTTATTTTTTTTAAGCTTTGCTGGTCTGTGGTACCACACATGTTTTTGCCGCGTTTTTAAGGCAGGTGGCTGCAGGTTTTACCGCAATTTGCATAATTATTTGCGTTTTGGTTGCCCGTTGCAATCAAACAGATAGCATTTTAGATTTTTCAGAGGCCTTCCTTAAAAGTAAAGAAGCAATGTGATTGGTTACTATAGGCAACTGCTCCACGTTTCCTCTGCACATGTTTTGAATCAATCTCCCCTATTGTAAATTTACAGAAAAAAAAAAAACACTATTAGGAATACTATATTGGTCCAAAACGATAATTTCACGCCAGAAAATTGGATAACTTACAATAAAGTATGAGGTAAAAAAAGAAAAAGAAAAAAAGAAAAAGAAAAAGATGAAACGGAAAGACTAAACTTGACTTTAAGGGGTACTCCGGAGGAAAAAAATCATCTTCAAATAAACTGGTGGCAGCAAGTTATACAGATTTGTATATTACTTCAATTTAAAAATCATAATCCTTCCAGTACTTATCAGCTGCTGTAGTTCTTTTCAGTCTGACCACAGTGCTCTCTGCTGACACCTCTGTCCGTGTTAGGAACTGTCCAGAAAATGAGCAAATCCCCATAGCAAACCTCTCCTGCTCTCGACAGTTCATGACACAGACAGAGGTGTCAGCAGAGAGCTCTGTGGTCAGACTAGAAAGAACTACAGCAGCTGATAAGTACTGGAAGGATTACAATTTTTAAATAGAAGTACTTTTCAAATCTGTAAAACATTCTAGCACCAGCTGCATTGACTTTCCTCTGGAGTACATTAACTTTCCTCTGGAGTTGTACCTAGGCCCTGGTGGGATGGGGGGCAAAGACCAAAGGTCTTTACCCCCCACCCCACCAGGGCCTAGGTACAACTCCCACCGATAAATACTTCCTAATGTATAGTTAGGAAGTATTTATCGGTGGGAGTTGTACCTAGGCCCTGGTGGGATGGGGGGGCAAAGACCTTTGGTCTTTGCCCCCCATCCCACCAGGGCCTAGGTACAACTCCAGAGGAAAGTTAATGTACTCCAGAGGAAAGTCAATGTTTTTTTTTAAATCACTGTGGTGTGGTGTCCCGGTACCGTATTGCATACCGTACCTTGTATGGTGGTCCCCAAAGTCAGAGTAACTACGCTCAGGTAGCGTCCCCTCGGTGGGACAGCCCCTAGTCGCCTCTCTTCTACTCCAATGTTGTACATGTACATGTTACATGTACATATTTATTAATAATAATAATAATAATAATGTAAGTATTTAATATAATATATAGTGCTTACCTTGTTAGCGTCGCAGGACCTTCGGTCATGTGACCATGTTAATATCCTCTATGGTATGATGGAGGACCTTTGGAGGTCCTTGGATCACATGTTGTCCATAATCCATTGTAATGGTGATTGACAGAAGTATTGGACCAATCAGCCCATAAGGGAGCTGTAGCCAATGATCACTCTCTTGAGTTGCTGCTCTTGTGGATGCCGGACTAGCAGGACGGATCTGCGCAACTTTCAAAGACAAGCTAGGCCAGAAAACCTACCGGCCTCAGCCTAAACTAAACCGTGAGTTCTAAACTAATCCCCGCCAAAGCTAGCGTGACTACTGGACCGCATCTAAATCCCCTAAATCCAGTGGAACAACGCATATCAGTCTAAGGACTCAAAATTGCTTAAGGTCCCAACCTGTTATGAAGCTTGCATAAAATCTTCAGTAAAAGTTACAACTGTTTTCAGCAAACTCTCCGGTTGTGGACATTCCATTATTCTATACTTCCCTATCACTCTTGGGAAGGGTGGTGGTAGGACAAGCATAAGGCCAAGTTCAGACTACGGAATCTCCGGGCAGAAAATGTCCGCCCGGAGATTCCGAGTGGGGCCAGCGCCGGCTGAATCAGTCGGCACTAGGACCGCGCGGACACTGCAGTCTCCAATAGACTGCAATGTGTTCCGCGCGGATTTCCGCCTGAAGAAAGAGCACCGCCATTCTTCAGGCGGAAATTTCCAAGCGGATTGTCCGTTCACAAATTCCGAAGTGTGAATTTGTGAATGGAAAATAGTTCACTACACTATACATTTTAGCAAGCATTTCAAAGCAAAATTGCAGGCGGAAATTCCGTAGTCTGAACCTAGCCTTACAGAGGAGCGCTCACCCTGGCGTCACGAATAGAAAGGGTTAACCACACACCCTTTAGTCACCGCACAGCTACACTCCCTACACCCCCCAGGCTATCACACCTCCATCTGTGCAGGCTTTTAGCTTAGCACAGGAAATGGATCAATGTAGGTGGCATGCTGGGGATAGTGATCTACTACGGGGGGAAAAAACATCTTTGGCGCTGTATGGCGTTTTCTTCTTTTGTTCTAGTTTCTGCTTGACTGTGAGAACAGCTTCGCCTTCACCCTGCCGGTAATGTTATTTTTGTTACAGAGAAAACAGGCATGGGCTTAGAGGAAGGAAAGTGAAGAACAAGAGTATATCTGCTGTAAAGTTGACTAGAACAAGGTAGAGTGATCCCCCCCACATGCCGGGCGTGATCCCCCCCGCTGTGCACTCCGGTATAGTACCTGCCGGAACTGAACATTTATTTCAGCAAAAGACAAAAACAGGAAAATGCATTTTATATTCCTTGTGGGAGAAAGGATTTTCCCCTTTCAGATGTTTTCTTCTCGTCATAGGGATCGGTTTCTGATATAAAGGGGTACTCCGGTGAAAAACTTTTTTTCTTTAAATCAACTGGTGCCAGAAAGTTAAACAGATTTGTCAATTCCGTCTATTAAAAAAAATCTTAATCCTTCCTGTACTTATTAGCTGCTGAATACTACAGCGGAAATTCTTTTCTTTTTGAAACACAGAGCTCTCTGCTGACATCATGAGCACAGTGCTCTCTGCTGACATTATGAGCACAGTGCTCTCTCCTGACATCTCTGTCCATATTAGGAACTGTCCAGAACAGCATATGTTTGCTATGGGGATTTCCTTTTACTCTGGACAGTTCCTAAAATGGACAGAGATGTCAGTAGAGAGCACTGTGCTCATGATGTCAGCAGAGAGCTCTGTGTTTCAAATGGAAAATAATTTTCACTGTAGTATTCAGCAGCTAATAAGTACAGGAAGGATTGAGATTTTTTAATAGAAGTAATTTACAAATCTGTTTAACTTTCTGGCACCAGTTAATAAAAAAATAAAAAAATAAATAAAATAAAGTACCCCTTTAACCAAAATGATGTATAAGAACTTTACTCCATATATAAATAAAGCACACAATTGATGATGTTCCTGGTAGCAGGATATCTGTGTAAATTTTGCATCAACTTTGGAGCCCGAGAATTGCCCCTGATTTGGGAAAATCACAGCAAAAACTGAAAAAATTTTAAAAAATAAATAAACAGCAAAGTGTGAGTGCAGCCTCGTGGAGGTTACATGACTACTATATATCCTGATTCCATAGAGATAGCAGCAGCAGTATACAGATAGAGCTGGAGGGGAAAGTGAATAACAACTAGATATTTGATCCAATAGAGATAGCAGCAGCAGTATACAGATAAAGCCAAAGGTGTATAACTACTATGTATCCTGACCCCATAGAGATAGCAGCAGTATACAGATAGAGCTGGAGGGGAGGTAAATAAATACTAGATATCCTTATCCTATAGAGATAGCAGCAGTATAAAGTTAGAGCTGGAGGGGAGGTGTATAACTACTATATATCCTTATCCTATAGAGATAGCAGCAGTATAAAGTTAGAGCTGGAGGGGAGGTGTATAACTACTATATATCCTGATCCGATAGAAATGAGGTGTATAACTACTCTATATCCTGATCTCATAGATATAACAGCAGTATACAGATAGAGCTGGAGGGGAGGTGTATAACTACTATATATCCTGATCTCATAGAGATAACAGCAGTATACAGATAGAGCTGGAGGGGAGGTGTATAACTACTATATATCCTGATCTCATAGATATAACAGCAGTATACAGATAGAGCTGGAGGGGAGGTGTATGACTACTATATATCCTGATCTCATAGATATAACAGCAGTATACAGATAGAGCTGGAGGGGAGGTGTATAACTACTATATATCCTGATCTCATAGATATAACAGCAGTATACAGATAGAGCTGGAGGGGAGGTGTGTAACTACTATATATCCTGATCTCATAGGGATAACAGCAGTATACAGATAGAGCTGGAGGGGAGGTGTATAATTACTATATATCCTAATCCCATAGAGATAGCAGCAGTATACAGATAGAGCTGGATTGGAGCTGTATAAATACTATATATCCTGATCCAATAGAGATAACAGCAGCAGTATACAGATAGAGCTAGAGGGAAGGTGTCCCAGGACTGGTGGTAATAATGGGGGTGATGGTGGTGGTGGTGAGGAGATGTGGGTGCAGATACTTTTTCCTGTCACTGTAGCTGACTAAAATTTGAGCTGATGGAATACGTGGATGATAGTCACTCACTGTATCTTCTTTTTACATTTCGGCAGGCAATTTTAGAAAGCTGTAGGAGCTGCAAAACAGAGTCTAAATTTGGCCTGTTCTCATAACAACAGGCTGTGACTAAAATGTGTTGAAGCGCTCAACGGAATGTTATATATATATATATATATATATATGTATTTATAAAAATGTATTTGTTCACTAAAGCTTAATATGTGGGGAATCGGAATCTGTCCCTAAAGGGATATTCCAGGCAAAACCTTTTTTTATATATATCAACTGGCTCCGGAAAGTTAAACAGATTTGTAAATTACTTCTATTAAAAAATCTTAATCCTTCCAATAGTTATTAGCTTCTGAAGTTTTCTGTCTAACTGCTCAATGATGATGTCACGTCCCGGGAGCTGTGCATGATGGGAGAATATCCCCATAGGAACTGCACAGCTCCCGGGACGTGAGTCATCAGAGAGCAGTTAGACAGAAAACAGCAACTCAACTTCAGAAGCTAGTAACTATTAGAAGGATTAAGATTTTTTAATAGAAGTAATTTACAAATCTGTTTAACTTTCCGGAGCCAGTTGATATATAAAAAAAAGTTTGGGCCTGGAATACCCCTTTAACCACTTAAGAACTGAACTCTCTTTTTTTTTGTGTGCACCACTAAGGCTGCGTTCACATATATCTGCCTCCGGCGTGCACAGGAGGGAAACTGATGCTAGAACTGATCCCATTGTCCTGATTTCATTGGGACAGTTCACAATCATCCAGTTGGTTGGACACGCCGGAGGGCATAGGACAGGGGAACGCAGCTTGCCGCAATCCCGAACATCCCGAACAGCTGACCGGACACCGGGAGGGCCCTTACCTGTCTCCTTGGTGTCCGATTGATGAATGACTGCTCCGTGCCTGAGATCCAGGCAGGAGCAGTCAAGCGCCGATAACACTGATCACAGGCGTGTTAATACACTCCAGTGATCAACATGAGAGATCAGTGTGTGCAGTGTTATAGGTCCCTATGAGATAACAATGATCAGTATAAGAGATCAGTGTGTGCAGTGTTATAGGTCCCTATGGGATAACAATGATCAGTATAAGAGATCAGTGTATGCAGTATTATAGGTCCCTATGGGATAACAATGATCAGTATAAGAGATCAGTGTGTGCAGTATTATAGGTCCCTATGAGATAACAATGATCAGTATAAGAGATCAGTGTGTGCAGTGTTATAGGTCCCTATGGGATAACAATGATCAGTATAAGAGATCAGTGTGTGCAGTATTATAGGTCCCTATGAGATAACAATGATCAGTATAAGAGATCAGTGTGTGCAGTGTTATAGGTCCCTATGGGATAACAATGATCAGTATAAGAGATCAGTGTGTGCAGTATTATAGGTCCCTATGAGATAACAATGATCAGTATAATAGATCAGTGTGTGCAGTGTTATAGGTCCCTATGGGAGCTATAACACTGCAAAAAAAAGTAAAAAAAAAAGTGTTAATAAAGGTCATTTAACCCCTTCCCTAATAAAAGTTCAAATCACCCCCCTTTTCCCATAAAAAAAAAAACTGTGTAAATAAAAAAAAAAAACTGTGTAAATAAAAAAAATTAAAAACATATGTGGTATCGTCGCGTGCGTAAATGTCCGAACTATAAAAATATATAATTAATTAAACAGCAAGGTCAATGGCGTACGCGCAAAAAAATTTGAAAGTCCAAAAAAGCGTATTTTTGGTCACTTTTTATACCATTAAAAAATGAATAAAAAGTGATCAAAAAGTCTGATCAAAACAAAAATCATAGCGATAAAAACTTCAGATCATGGCGCAAAAAATGAGCCACCATACCGCCCTGTACGTGGAGAAATAAAAAAGTTATAGGGGTCAGAATATGACATTTTTAAATGTATACATTTTCCTGCATGAAGTTATGATTTTTTTCCAGAAGTGCGACAAAATCAAACCTATATAAGTAGGGGATCATTTTAACCGTATGGACCTACAGAATAATGATAAGGTGTAATTTTTACCGAAATATGCACTGCATAGAAACGGAAGCCCCCAAAAGTTACAAAATGGCATTTTTCCTTCAATTTTGTCGGACAATTATTTCTTTTTTCCATTTCGCTGTGAATTTTTGGGTAAAATGAGTAATGTCACTGCAAAGTAGAATTGGTGACACAAAAAATAAGCCATAATAAGGATTTTTAGGTGGAAAATGAAAGGGTTATGATTTTTAAAAGGTAAGGAGGAAAAAACGAAAGTGCAAAAACTGAAAAACCCTGAGTCCTTAAGGGGTTAATGAAGCACTCTGTTTTTTTTGCTCATATTATGCACACTCGTCATCACTAGTCCTATAGCTAGTTAAACAGAAAAAAAAGATTTGTATTCGTATCGTCCAAAACTCCTAGTTATTACAGAAAAAACTACAAACTACAAGTATCTTGATAAATTGCGGCGCTCACTCTATAATGGCAAAATAGATGCAGATAATCCAGAAAAATTTAGACGGCCGTTTCACGTCTGGACTGACACTTTCTCCATTTGAAACATTTAAGAAAGAGTCAGTCCAACCATAAAACTGCTTCAATTTTATTAGGGTGTCGGTGAGTGCCCTTCAATCCCACTATATGTTTTTGGACATACAGTATCATCTGTTTCATGTGATGTACTCATCATCCTGACCCACAGGAAATCACAGTACTTAAAAACTACCTCTCACTGATTTCAATGGGAGACTTGTGAAAACCACCATAATTTCCCATGTTTTTTATTTTATTTATTTTTTTCCGCCTGAAAGATAAGACCTGTTACTTGTTGGTGAGAGATAGCAGCAGCAGTATACAAATAGAGCTGGAGGGGAGGTGTATAATTACTATATATTACAATCCCATAGAGATAGCAACAATATACAGATAGAGCTAGGAGAGGAGATGTATAACTATTTATATATATATATATATATATATATATATATATATATATATATATATATATATATATATATATATATATATATTCTGATCCCATAGAGATAATAACAATATACAGATAGAGCTGAAGGGAATCTGGGAGCTGCCGGGGGGATCTGGTAGGTGATGATGTCATTGACCACTTCCTCTGACACCTTAAAGGGTACCTTTCATCAAAAAAACTTTTGATACATTATAGATTAGTGTATGCAGAATAACTTTCCAATACATTTCCAATGTTATTAAAAAAATATGCTTCTTTCTGTTAAATTTTCCACTTTGAAAAAATGACAACTAGGGGTCTCCCTACCTACCAGTCCTTTTATAGATTTCAGAAACATGCTGGAGTCCTAAATCTCAAACTGCAGCCGGGACACAGACAAGCTCAGCACTGCTCCCTGCCTGTGAATCAGACAGGAAGGAGCCAGCACTGTGCTCATAGCACAGCAGGGCGTATTCCTGACCCTGCCTTACTGCATGCCCTCATTCATTTTACTATCTGAGCTCCGATCTTTCTTCTCTCTGCACATGCAGTTGTAAACAGAGAGGAGAAGATTCAGAGCTGCAGGCTGCTGTGTTCACAGCCTCTATGCTGGGCCACGCCCCCTTCCTCCCTCACACTAGGACGGCTGAATGAGCAGCCAAGAAGACAAGAAATCAGGTAGAAAGTTTTGAATGAAAAGAAACACAGGGTAGTGTCAGTGAGAGTCAGGGACAGATTGGGGAGGGGGGGGGGGATTAGGAAGAATTTAGATTATGATAGGTACTCTTTAAACTAATGACAAAAATACAACTAAATAAACAAATACATACATAAATAAATGTGACGTTTGGGAGACAAAAATAGCAATAAAAAATGTCAATCATACTTGACGTTGAGTGTGATCAGCACAGCGCTGCCATTGATTTATACCACAGTCTCTCATTTCCATTAAAAAATACTTAATTGATATTGATTGTTTGTATGACTTATTATGGAGTAAATTAGACCGTGCGCTTTAGCGTACAACCGATACAATATTTCCTCTGCGGTTTAATACGCCAGTGTAAAAAAATTGGAATGTTGTCAATATTTATGGCATTACGGCTGATAACTTATCTGCTGCCTGTGTATATTTTCGAAAAAACTTTTTAATCTAAAACAAAAACTATAAAGCAACATTGTAGAACATGATGGTTAATTATTTTGTACCCTGTTTCTTTTTGTACGCAATACATCTGCACACAGATCTGGCTCCATAGTTATAGACTACAACCAACTAGGTTACTCCATTCCCTCCGTCCCCAAAAAAGGGTTTTACAGCATCAGACTACACCGAATTTGTTTGTAGTCTGTTACTATGGACACCTATAGGTCAGCATAAGAGCTGCAGACAGAAAATAGGAGATTTTTAACCTCTTAAAGGGGTACTCCAGTGGAAATGTTTTTTTTTTTAAATCAACTGGTGCCAGAAAGTTAATTAAAAAATCTCAATCCTTCCAGTACTTATCAGCTGCTGTATGCTCCAGAGGAAGCTCTTTTCTTTTTGAGATTCTTTTCTGTCTGAACACAGTGCTCTCTGCTGACACCTCTGTCCATTTTAGGAACTGTCCAGAGCAGGATAGATTTGCTATGTGGATTTGCTCCTACTCTGGACAGTTCCTGACATGGACAAAGGTGTCAACAGAGAGCACTGTGGTCAGACAGAAAATAAATTGAAAAAGAAAAGAACTTCCCGTGGAGCATATAGCAGCTGATAAGTACTGAAAGATTTTTAAATAGAAGTAATTTACAAATCATTTGACTTTCAAGCACCAGTAGATTTTAAGAATTGTTTTTGCCACTGGAGGACCCCTTTAATGACTACTGATATGCCTTTTTTACAACGTTCAGTTAGAGCCCTTATTCTAACCCTATTGTGTATTTATAGGGATCGCAGGAGCTTGGTGGTCAGCATAATGGCCGGGCTCCCGCTGTAACTACTTGGAGCTCCAGGTAGTATACCCCTTAACATGCCACAGTGACAGTCAAATCATGACTAATGGATGTGAGGACTGCCTCTGTGCCGTTTGCCCCATCGGGGCCGACGGGTTTACATGACAGTCAGACATCAGCTTATTGCCATGTGTTTTGCAGTATATTTTTCTGTAACAAGAAAATATGCTATGTGAATGTACACTTTGCGGTGGCTGCATTCTGGCATCACTAGTCACAAAGAATCTAGAGACATCAGTGAGTCTTACTGACGCCTACATACGGTATACCATCCTACACATTGTGTTCCCTGTGCTTCTCATCTCCTAGAAGAGTTCTTCATCTAAATCTACATCCGCTGAATTTCCAATCTACATGGGAAGTCAGACTGTGGTGATAATACGTCTGAAGAACGCAAACTCTCGAACTATTCCAAAACAATCCCCTTCCATTCCATTAGAGGGATGCCATTAGGCACCTGAATTGAGGAACATTTTAGTGTGATTGCTTTTGGAATGAATAGATTACTTCATCCTACAACAAAGAGCCCAGAGAGTAACTGCTATATTATATCTTGGATCTCAGCCAGCGATGCTTAAACTTCCAGTCCTTGGTAACCATGGAAACCTCTAAAGGTAATATGGGAAAAAACAGGAGTTTTCAAGGATGTAGCTTACAAGCTACTTAAAGTATAAGTAAAAACACCGGCGCAAATGTATATAATTTATACCTAGTATAAATTAAACACTAGAAACGTGCAGGTTTTATACGTGAACACCGCGGGGCAGATGTATTATTAGCATGCTCCAACCAAGAGGTGGATTTCACTGATTACGGTACAGATTACCTATTACCAGGGTCTGACCCCTGGGACACCCTCGGATCATGAGAATGGGGTCCACCTTGCCCCAATATGAATGTAGTTACAAGTATGAGCACTTCTGCTCCATTCAAACTCTATAGCACTGCCACTCCGGCTGTGTTTAAGAGATGGTGGGGTCTTGGCCCAAACCATGTCTACCTTAGCCTTGACTGATAGATATTTTGGTAATTCCTTCTATCTTCCTCCATATCATGACCCCATTCACATGATGGATTTTTCCAGTCCGTAATGAATTGGGAAGAAAAGCCATAGCAGATATCTGAGGCATAGTCTTGTGCTTCTACTTGCTGTTTGCTATGCAGGCAAATTAGCCCCATTTAAAGTGTACCTGTCGTTAACAAAAACTTTTAAAATAATGTATATAATACTATATGTGTAATTGTCACATACATTGGTTAAAAATTGTGTATGTTTTTAGGTAAAAAAAAGAATACTGTCCCTGCAGCTTTGCCTGTGTATCTCTATGAGAAGCCCAAATACAGGAAGTGTGAGTGGACAAGCAGGGCTCTGTGCAAACTCCCTGCTGTGTGAGCCAGGAAAGTGTCATAGAGCCTCAGTGTACAGAGCCCTGCTTGTCCTTGATGTACAGAGCCCTGCTTGTCCCCAGTGTACAGAGCCCTGCTTGTCCTCAGTGTAAAGGGCCCTGCTTGTCCTCAGTGTACAGAGCCCTCCTTGTCCTCGGTGTACAGAGCCCTGCTTGTCCTCACAGCACAGAGCCTTGCTTGTCCTCAGTGTACAGAGCCCTGCTTGTCCTCAGTGTACAGAGCCCTGCTTGTCCTCACAGCACAGAGCCGTGCTTGTCCTCGGTGTACAGAGCCCTGCTTGTCCTCAGTGTACAGAGCCCTGCTTGTCCTCAGTGTACAGAGCCTTGCTTGTCCTCAGTATACAGAGCCCTGCTTGTCCTCAGTGTACAGAGCCCTGCTTGTCCTCAGTGTACAGAGCCCTGCTTGTCCTCAGTGTACAGAGCCCTGCTTGTCCTCAGTGTACAGAGCCCTGCTTGTCCTCGGTGTACAGAGCCCTGCTTGTCCTCGGTGTACAGAGCCCTGCTTGTCCTCGGTGTACAGAGCCCTGCTTGTCCTCAGTGTACAGAGCCCTGCTTGTCCTCAGTGAACAGAGCCCTGCTTGTCCTCGGTGTACAGAGCCCTGCTTGTCCTCAGTGTACAGAGCCCTGCTTGTCCTCGGTGTACAGAGCCCTGCTTGTCCTCGGTGTACAGAGCCCTGCTTGTCCTCGGTGTACAGAGCCCTGCTTGTCCTCGGTGTACAGAGCCCTGCTTGTCCTCAGTGTACAGAGCCCTGCTTGCCCTCAGTGTACAGAGCCCTGCTTGTCCTCAGTGTACAGAGCCCTGCTTATCCTCACTGTACAGAGCCCTGCTTGTCCTCACTGTACAGAGCCCCGCTTGTCCTTAGTGTACAGAGCCCTGCTTGTCCTCAGTGTACAGAGCCCTACTTGTCCTCAGTGTACAGAGCCCAGACTCCTCACAGAGACACACGCACAGGCAATAGCTGCAGGGACAAAAATATACACATTTTTTAACTAATGTATATTAGAAATATAGATATAATGGTATTTTCTTCATTATAAAAACAGTTTTTGTTAATGACGGGTGCACTTTAACCTGAAGAAGAGACATGCTTTATGAACCATGGCATGGGATCTCAATGATAATAATAAATACAATCACATGTTCTTTATGCTAACTCCATTTTAAAATCTGCATGAAAAAAAAAATATATAAAAAAATCACGTTGGTTAATGGTTTGGACCAAATTGTGTTCAGAGTGGTTGGTGCTTTTCCCTTACGACCACCATAGAGCCATTTTGTTTCTTTTAGAATTTTTATTAAATTGTTACCATGGAGACAGGCTTTGCAGGATTTCTGTGATATATACACTGGCACAGTTTACAATGTATTGGCATAAAGCTGTTCTTCACAATTAAACTAGGGTTCGAAACCTAATGCAAACCTGCAAGTTAGCCCATAAGGGCCTTCTAACCTTAAGAAAGTTCTGATTTCACTTAGGTTTAGAGAGGTTGTCCCCTGAGCAGAAAAGGTATCACCTCTCATGCACCCTGGCGTTCAACTTCCAAGATGAGATCTCTTCCAACTTGAGATGGGGCCAATACCCAGTTGGGAACATATTGTCCAGACAAAACTGCCCTCACATCCAATAGCTGCAGATTGTTGTGGTGACATTGTGAATCTATTGAACATCATCTGCAAGCGATGAACAATTTGTCCCCCTTTCTTGTCTTGGAAAATTATCTTTCCAAGACATGCGCAGGGAAGAAGTGGCAATAACTTTTTTTGCTGTAATCTGTGATGATTTGAGTCCGTATTATGGCACCTGTATCTGGCCATGGTGGCTGTACTATACAGAAAATGGTCTCCGGGTGCTGCGTTACAGGGTCTGCAGCAGTGTGCACAGTTACTTAGTGTGTAGGATGATATAGACTCCTTAATAAGATGCTGCACGGGCCTTCTTTTATTCTTAAAAATGTTCGCCTTGAAGAAAGTGCCAAAAGGCATGCTGCGACTTATAGGCCACATTTGTTCCACAGGGAAAAAGGATATTCAATGTAGCTGTCTCCTAGAATGACAACAGCTTGCTCACTGGTCTCTCTCTTATTTCTGAAGTAACATCCTAAAGAGGTCCTCCTCCCCTAGACGTCTTATCAAGGATAGGGGATAAGGTTGCTGATCGTGGGGGGGGGCCGACCCCTCGAACACCCTACGATCTCCGGCATTATGAACATGGAAGCTTGGAGCTTTTGTGTTCGTGACACCTCGTCCCTCCATTCATGTCTATAGGAGGAGGCGTGATGGCTCGTACAAAGCCTCCTCCCATAGACATGAATGGAGGGGGCGTGACGGCTGTGATTGACCATCATCCGGCACAGAGCATAGTCCTTTGGATAGGGGATAAGATGCCTAGGGGCAGAGTACCTCTTTAATAAGTTCGGCATTGACTTGTATTGGAACAACCTCCCTTCTTTAGTGGAGAGAGCTACTTTCCATATCCTTTTTCCTATACATATACTGTATGTAAAAACTATTAGTAAATAGGCCACCTCTTTGACTATGTACATAACCTAGAATCCAAAATACGATGCTCTTCTATGTTACTCTTAGAGACCTCTTCTGGAGACAATAGTGTGCTAAGTGTTGGTCATATTCCCACTGCTCAACCTGCACCAACATTTTATTTTGCAAGGTTTTAAAGTTTTCTATAGGTACAGTATTATCACTTCACTCTTGTTCCATTGGATTCCACTAGGAAATTACTCGTATGCTTTGATCGTGTAGAGCAATTTTTAGATAAAGCAAGAAGTCTAAAGGAAAGCATTATATTTCTCTCGCTTTTGCTTTCTCTCGCTATTTCTCGCTTTCTCTCGCTTTTCGAAATCCATTTCCAGTGGTGGCAAAAGAAAATTTATTCAAATGGCAATTAATATTTTCTAGAAGAGTCATTAATATTGTCATAGGATGCAAAAATTTTCCAATGCCGAAATGAAAAAACCCAATGGAATTCCAGAAAAAAATGGAAATAGAAAGCAATAAAAAAATTGAAGAGGATTGATATAAAACTACATCTTACTGGGAAAAAAAATCTAAATAAAGAGTCAATATACTGCTCCATTGATGGAAAATGTAAAAAGTTATAAAGAGTAGAATAAGGCGATGCAAAGCAATTTTTTAACAATTGTTTTAAAAAGTGTTTTAATAATAACAATATTAATGATGATGATAATTATTATTAAAAATAATTATAATGATAATGGTAGTAATAATAATAATAATAATAATAATGACAATATTAATGATTATGATAATTATTATTAATAATAATAATAATAATAATAATAATAATAATAATGATAATGACAATTATAATGGTAGTAATAATAATAATAATAATAATTATTATTATTATTACTATTCTTATTATTTATTTATATTTTAACTATTAAGTAATTAATCGCTTATTGCTGTAATCACACTGACTTTATGGTGCATGGTTTTAAAATGTATCAATTAGTTTATTTTTATTTATTTTTTTCAAATTTCACCCCATAAATAAATGGCTTAGGTGATAGAAAAATAAAACAGTTATGACTCTCAAGAGGTGAGAAGATAGATAATTGTACCTTACTTGTTACGCCGAGCGCTCCGGGTCCCCGCTCCTCCCCGGAGCGCTCACGGCGTCTCTCTCCCTGTAGCGCCCCCGGTCGGTCCCGCTGACCGGGAGCGCTGCACTGTCATGGCCGTCGGGGATGCGATTCGCACAGCGGGACGCGCCCGCTTGCGAATCGCGTCCCAAGTCACTTACCTGTCCCGGTCCCCGGCTGTCATGCTCTGGCGCGCGCGGCTCCGCTCTCTAGGGCGCGCGCGCGCCAGCTCTCTAGATTTAAAGGGCCAGTGCACCAATGATGGTGTCTGGCCCAATCTTCCCAATTAGCTTGTTTAGTTTCCACCTGTGCACTCCCTACTTATACCTCACTTCCCCTGCACTCGCCCGCCGGATCTTGTTGCCCTTGTGCCTAGTGAAAGCGTTCCCTTGTGTGTTCCTAGCCTGTGTTCCAGACCTTCTGCCGTTGCCCCTGACTACGATCCTTGCTGCCTGCCCTGACCTTCTGCTACGTCCGACCTTGCTCTTGCCTTATCCCTTGTACCATGCCTATCTCAGCAGTCAGAGAGGTTGAGCCGTTGCCGGTGGATACGACCTGGTTGCTACCGCCGCTGCAAGACCATCCCGCTTTGAGGCGGGCTCTGGTGAAAACCAGTAGCAGCTTAGAACCGGTCCACCAACACGGTCCACGCCAAACCCTCTCTGACACAGAGGATCCACCTCCAGCCTGCCGATCCGTGACAGTAGATCCGGCCATGGATTCCGCTGAGGTGCCGCTGTCAAGTCTTGCCGACATTTCCACGGTGATTGCCCAGCAATCCTTAATGATCACCCAACGAAATCACCAGCTGGCATACTTGACCACCGTGACACAGCAACTTCAGTCACAGATACAGCAGCTGCTGCTGCAGATACAGCAACTTCAGTCACAGACTCAGCAGCTGCAACTGCAACAACCATCTCCTCCGCCGGCTCCTGCAACTCCTCCGCAGCGACCGGCCGCTCCTAACCCCTGCTTGTCCCTGCCGGACAAATTTGATGGGGACTCTAGACTCTGCCGTGGTCTCCTGCCTGGGAAGGCCCTGCCATGTGCCACACCGCCCGGAGCACCTCTCTCACAATATCCTTTGCAATCCACCCCTGTGCCTCCCGCCGAGGAGGCTATGCAAGTGGATCGGTCCCGCCTGACCCCTGAAGAGAGGACTCGCCGCAGGAAGAAAGAAGATTTACTTCTATACTGCACTGTGCGTTACCGCACAGAACCCCTGCTCTTGAGCATGGAACTTTTTGTTTTGCCCAAATGCTCCTCTGAAGTCCTCCTCGGTCTGCCATGGCTCCAACCCCCATCCTCTTCCCTTGTCTGGACCACCGGGGAGATCGGGAGCTGGGGTGCTTCTTGCTACAGAAAGTGCCTCACGTCTGCTCCCAGTCCCGTCAGTCAAGCCTCTGTGTCTCCCCCTTTACCTGGCCTCCCCAAGGCCTGTCTGGACTATGCTGTGTCTCCTCCTCACGGCTCCCGTCCTGTTGACACTCTGCCCCGTGCCGGGCTTGACCCTCTTCCCTCCCTCCCCACCCCCACGCCTTCTTGTGTGCCCGCTGTTGATGTGGTTTCCCGGGGCTTCGCCACCATCTGGAGAAAGACTCTGAAATTCTTCATGCTGGCCTCATCCCGGGTGAAGAGGCTTGCCGGAAAAAAGAGAAGAGCTCCTCCTATTTTTGTGTGGCTCTCCGCCAAGTATTTCGGCTTCCGTGTCCCCAGTTTTTATCTCGGACCACGTTATCTTGGACCCTTTGTAGTCGAGTGCTCAGAGGAGAGATCTTAGGAACCTGAGGACAACATCCTGGACAAAAGTCTTGTCCTCAGGTTCTCAGGCTCCAAGATGAGGGGGAGACCCAAGGGGGGGGGTACTGTTACGCCGAGCGCTCCGGGTCCCCGCTCCTCCCCGGAGCGCTCACGGCGTCTCTCTCCCTGCAGCGCCCCGGTCGGTCCCGCTGACCGGGAGCGCTGCACTGTCATGGCCGTCGGGGATGCGATTCGCACAGCGGGACGCGCCCGCTTGCGAATCGCGTCCCAAGTCACTTACCTGTCCCGGTCCCCGGCTGTCATGCTCTGGCGCGCGCGGCTCCGCTCTCTAGGGCGCGCGCGCGCCAGCTCTCTAGATTTAAAGGGCCAGTGCACCAATGATGGTGCCTGGCCCAATCTTCCCAATTAGCTTGTTTAGTTTCCACCTGTGCACTCCCTACTTATACCTCACTTCCCCTGCACTCGCCCGCCGGATCTTGTTGCCCTTGTGCCTAGTGAAAGCGTTCCCTTGTGTGTTCCTAGCCTGTGTTCCAGACCTCCTGCCGTTGCCCCTGACTACGATCCTTGCTGCCTGCCCTGACCTTCTGCTACGTCCGACCTTGCTCTTGCCTTATCCCTTGTACCATGCCTATCTCAGCAGTCAGAGAGGTTGAGCCGTTGCCGGTGGATACGACCTGGTTGCTACCGCCGCTGCAAGACCATCCCGCTTTGCGGCGGGCTCTGGTGAAAACCAGTAGCAGCTTAGAACCGGTCCACCAACACGGTCCACGCCAAACCCTCTCTGACACAGAGGATCCACCTCCAGCCTGCCGATCCGTGACATTACTGGAGCAGATGTTGGTTGCCAAAGTTATAAAGTTTTTTTTTTTTTTTTCTAAGCCAAAGTGTCAAGGAGGCAGGGCCAAGAGGCTCAAATGTCACATCCTAGCATGCTTCCTCACTTGCCCTTACTGCCAGTCTTTCCTTTAGAGGCTGAGAGGTGAGGTCAAGTAAGGAGGCGAGCCAGGTTGTGGCACTTGAGCATCTTGGCTCCGCTTCCTTGACACTGGACAATTATAGCAACCACCTTCTCAGCTTCAGGAAAAGTACAATTTATTTTTTATACCCAAACAGCTATCCAATGGTGTCTGCAGCCCTTTTCAGCAAATGCAGCCAACAGATTCACTTTAAAGGGTTAATACATGAGCCCCTCTCTTCTTCTTATACCAGCGTTCAGAAATTTCCCCGACGAGGCCATATAGCGTCAAAATCTATTATTCATAAGCTGAGTGAAAAGCAACCTAATTTCTGTTTTGTAACAATTTATATATCTAATTATACAGTCAATTTTATGTAGATTATATGCTAATGTATTCTACTTTATACTAATTTATCATTATGAATTTCTCCACCTTTTTCATTTTTATAATATTTTCCACTATTTACTACCATTGTACAATTATATTTAGAAATATACATTTTATGTATATTTTGTGTATATTTTTGTAATGTTTATTTTTATTTTTTTATATATTTTTTTGCCTCAAGGTTGGCTATTTAAAAAATAAATAAAATTAAATAAAACTCATCTTAAATTAGATAAAACCCTTTCCCTGGTTAAAATTATATTCTGAAAGCAATAAATTGTGGTTAATGCGTTTCACTCAATACCTAGTTTACATAATCTATACTGGTAAATAGTGTGCGTTCCCTTTAACAATTCGGATTCTACAGCTTTGTATCAGCTGGATGAGCCTGGAGGTAATTTTTCAGAAATTAGTCTTTAATCAATGGTTTATGGTTCAAAGTGAGAGTACAGCTTTAATTTTAATTAGAAGCCTTAATGACGCTCCAGAGAAAGCGCCCAAGGGAGAGGCTTCCAAGAACTAATACCTTAAAAGTAAATAAATAAATAAAAAAAATTGTAATAGTATTCATTTTAGTTCTACCTTAAAACAGATGCCCCATGTTAAATTGTACTTAAAACTTAAGGTGGGACTTAATGGGCGGTCTAAGATTGGAATAAACACATTTCATTAGTAAATATTGCAACTTATCTCCACTGAAGTCAATGTGGTCGATCTGCAATACCACATCTATCCAGTGGACTGGTGTGGTGAACCTTTATTTATTTCTTTATTTATTTTTAATAGACAACCCCTGTAAGACCAAGGTTCTGACAGCCCTGGTGATCTGTATAAGGAACATCACAAAGGGGCACCCCAGTCCAACAGCCCTTGTAATCTCTATAACACCTATATATCCTGATCCCATAGAGATAGCAGCAGCAGTATACAGATGGAGTAAGGGGAGGTGTATAACTACTATATATCCTGATCCCATAGAGATGGAAGCAGCAGTATACAGATAGAGTAAGGGGAGGTGTATAACTACTATATATCCTGATCCCATAGAGATGGAAGCAGCAGTATACAGATAGAGTAAGGGGAGGTGTATAACTACTATATATCCTGATCCCATAGAGATGGAAGCAGCAGTATACAGATAGAGTAAGGGGAGGTGTATAACTACTATATATCCTGATCCCATAAAGATAGCAGCAGTATACAGATTGAGTAAGGGGAGGTGTATAACTACTATATATCCTGATCCCACAGTGATGGAAGCGGCAGTATACAGATAGATTAAGGGGAGGTGTCTAACTACTATATATCCTGATCCCATAAAGACAGCAGCAGTATACAGATAGAGCTGGAGGAGAGGTGTATAACTACTATATATACTGATCCCATAGAGATGGCAGCAGAATACAAATATAGCTGCAGAGGAGGTGTATAACTAATATAAATCCTGATCCCATAGAGATAGAAGTGGAAGCATACAGATAGAGCTGGAGGGGAGGTGTATACTTACTATATACCCTGATCATATAGAGATAGCAGCAGTATACAAATAAAGCAGGAGGGGAGGTGTATAACTATGATATACTATATACCCTGATCATATAGAGATAGCAGCAGTATACAAATAAAGCAGGAGGGGAGGTGTATAACTATGATATATTCTGATCCCATAGAGATAGCATCAGCAGTATACAGATAGAGCTTGATAAGAGGTTTATTACTACTATATATGCTGATCCCATAGAGAAAGCAGCAGCAGTAAACAGATAGAGCTGGAGGGGAGATGTATAATTACTGTTTAAACTGATTCCATAGAGATATCGGATGAAGCTGGAAGGAGAGGGGTGGGAAGGGATACAAGAGCTTGCATGAGGGTATCTGGTAGGTGATGATGTCATCCAGTAGTTCTCTGGAAGTCAGAACCCAAACTGACATCCTATTCTGACACATTAAGCACTGAAAGATTTGAAGAGTCAGACTGGTGATCATGTGAACCAGTTACAGTAATGAAACACATGAATGCAGCAGTGCTGGAATGAAAATTGGCACAGTATAAATAGTCATAGTAAGTGTGCATGATATGGGCAAAAAACACCTGGTGCCCTTCTTTAAGTGTGCTCCTGAGGTTTCTGTTTGTTTGTGCCGCCCGGAAAATGAGAGCCCTGGACATCTGCCCAGTTTGCCTCCCCCTAGTGCCATCCTCTACTTTTTATCTTTAGATCACAAGAACCTTTTAGCTCAAAGTGAGCATCATAAATAAAATAAAAAATAAACAAAACAGAAAAAAAAAACACTTTACTTGGCATCACCGTTCTAAACTACAGGTCTGATCTAAATAATACATTTTCTTTTTGTAACAAGTTTTTTTTCTTCTTCCTGATAAAAAGGGATGTACATTTTGCTTAATGTCAAACAACCTTTGCTGATACATATTTTTTGTGATACTGTACGTATGCATTATGCATTTTCCTGCTCTGGGTTATGAATGTGCTTTGAGCTGCTATAAGACTTCACTTTTGTCTGATTTGTAGGAAATTTCATTAATCTCTACAGAAAAAAGGGGCCATTGCAGTGAGCCGCAGATTGGATATGAACCCAGGGCTGTGGGTTAGAATGAGGCAGGGAAGAATCAGCATTAAAGAAATTGTAGGAACCTGTTCTGTATCGTGTAAACAGAGGGAATGCTGTAGAAACCAACACGAATCCCTCACCGATAGACGCTTTCTACGTTTAGCGGGATGTCTCCGAAATCTAATAGTCTCATGTAGTGTGAGCGCTGCATAATAGAGCTGATGTGCATACAATATTGTACATTATATAATATATCAATGGGGATATTCAAAAACTTGTGCTATTAGGGCTCTTTATTTTGCTCCTCATAGAGTGTTAAAGGGGTACTCTGCCCCTAGACATCTTATCCACTATCCAAAGTGTCTGATCTTGGCTGCGGCACCCAAGACATCCGGTGCACGCAGCAAACTTCGCTCCGTGCCGGATGACTGGCCATTCAGGGTGGAGGCTTGTGACGTCACGGTCACACTCTGCTCGTGATGTCACAACCCCACCCCCCAATGCAAGTCTATGGTAGGGGTCACGCCCCCTCCCATAGACTTGCATTGAGATTGCATGGCTGTGACGTCACAATAAATCTTAAAGGGGTACTCCAGTGGAAATTTTTTTTTTAATCGCCTAGTGCCAGAAAGTTAAACAGATTTGTAAATTACTTCTATTCAAAAATCTTAATCCTTCCAGTACTTATCATGTGCTGTATGCTCCAGAGGAAGTTGTGTAGCTCTATCCAGTCTGACCACAGTGCTGTCTGCTGACACCTCTGTCCATGTAAGGAACTGTCCAGAGCAGGAGAGGTTTGCTATGGGGATTTTCTCCTGCTCTAGACATTTCCTGAAATGGACAAAAGTGTCAGCAGAGAGCACTGTGGTCAGACAGAAAGGAAATAAAAAAAAAAAAACAACTTCCTGTGGAGCATACAGCAGCTGATCAGTACTGGAAAGATTAAGATTTTTAAATAGAAGTAATTTACAAATCTGTTTCACTTTCTGGCACCAGTTGATTTAAAAAAATTGTTTCCCAATGGAGTACCCCTTTTAATCCGATACTGTTTGCAAAAGATGTCGAGTTGTAACCTCTAGTATTGTATCTACTAAAACATGATACCTCTTGTAACCAAACATATTTAGTGAGCATGTATATAATGTATTTTTGGCTACTATTAACAGCCATTAATATTTCGATTTTTCTCTTTTTTCTTGCAGAATACTGGAACTCCATAAGGACCAAACACGCACAAAGTATGAATGTTGAACAAGATGACATTACATCCACAGCAGATGATGATAGGTCCTAGGTTCAACAGGGCCTTATTTGACCCCCTTTTTATTGTGCTGTTGGCTCTTCAGCTTCTGGTGGTGGCCGGCTTGGTTAGGGCTCAGACCTGCCCTTCTGTATGCTCCTGCAGTAACCAGTTCAGCAAAGTCATTTGCACACGGAGGAATCTGCGCGAGGTCCCAGATGGTATATCCACCAACACAAGGCAGCTGAACCTTCATGAAAACCAGATCCAAATAATCAAAGTGGACAGTTTTAAACACTTGAGACACTTAGAGGTTTTACAGTTGAGTAGGAATCACATTAGGACAATTGAAATTGGGGCCTTCAATGGCTTGGCAAACCTAAACACGTTGGAACTGTTCGACAATCGTCTGACCACCATTCCCAATGGAGCTTTTGAATATTTGTCAAAACTGAAAGAACTTTGGCTGAGGAACAATCCTATAGAAAGTATCCCATCGTATGCTTTTAATCGCATCCCTTCTCTACGTAGGTTGGATTTGGGGGAAATGAAAAGATTATCCTATATTTCAGAAGGAGCTTTTGAAGGGCTTTCAAACCTTAAGTATTTGAACCTTGGGATGTGCAACCTACGAGAAATCCCCAATCTCACCCCCCTTGTGAAACTAGACGAGCTTGATCTTTCTGGGAATCACCTTTCAGTTCTCAGACCTGGATCTTTCCAAGGGTTAACCCATTTGCAAAAACTTTGGATTATGCATTCCCAAATCCAGATTATTGAGAGGAATGCATTCGATGACCTACAGTCTCTTGTGGAGCTTAATTTGGCACATAATAACCTAACTCTACTGCCTCATGACCTTTTCACACCTCTCCATAACTTGCAAAGGATTCAGTTGCACCACAATCCTTGGAACTGCAACTGCGACATACTTTGGCTTAGTTGGTGGTTAAAGGAAATAGTCACGACCGGCAGTACATGTTGTGCTCGCTGCGCTACTCCCCCCAGTTTGAAAGGTACTCACATTGCAGAGTTGGACCAGAATTATTTTACTTGTTATGCCCCTGTGATTGTGGAGCCACCTGCTGATCTGAATGTCACAGAAGGGATGGCTGCCGAACTCAAATGCCGGGCAGCTACTTCGTTGACTTACGTTAGTTGGATTACTCCAAATGGATCTATCATGACCCATGGGGCTTACAAAGTGCGTATTTCTGTGCTCAATGATGGCACGTTAAATTTTACAAATGTAACGGCGCGGGATACTGGATTGTATACATGCATAGTGAGTAATTCAGCAGGGAACACCACTGCCTCGGCGATACTGAATGTGACTGCGACCGATACTGGTTACACATACTTTTCCACTGTCACTGTAGAGACTATGGAACCATCTCAGGATGAGGCGAGGACCACTGAACATCACGTGGGTCCTACACCGGTCATCGACTGGGAGACCACAAATGCAACCACCTCGCTTATGCCACAGAGCACAAGGTCCACAGAAAAGCCCTATACCATCCCGATCACGGATGCAAACAGTGGAATGCCAGGGATCGACGAGGTTATGAAGACCACCAAAATTATTATTGGCTGCTTTGTGGCCATCACCCTTATGGCAGCTGTTATGTTGGTTATTTTCTACAAGATGAGGAAGCAGCACCATAGGAAGAACCATCACGCTCCAACGCGGACTGTTGAGATTATAAATGTGGATGACGAACTCACAGCAGATACGCCTATCGAGAGTCACCTGCCTATGCCCGCAATAGAACATGAGCATTTAAACCACTATAACTCTTATAAGTCTCCTTTTAACCACACGACGACAGTGAACACAATAAATTCGATACACAGTTCTGTGCATGAACCTTTATTGATTCGCGCAAGCTCTAAAGACAATGTACAGGAGACTCAGATTTAAAGCATTGTACCATGCGGGAGGCTATGAGCAAAAAAACAGACAATTTATATAAAAAAAGGAACGGAAAAGACTGGGCTAAATCTACTGTTTCCAATTAAAAAAAAAGTGTCTTTACATAAAAAAAAGAAATAAAAAAAAAAAAAAAAAAAAGAAAGAAATTTATTTATTAAAAATTCTATTGTGATCTAAAACTATCGAAATCCTGTGTATTCCTCCAGATTTGTTGGCTATGCTTGGTTTAACCCAAGCTCTCATATTTTTTTTATAGGAATTTCCAACCTAAATTCCACCAGGACAACTTAATTGTAGAGAGGTTTTTTTTTTTCTTTGTATCAAATCTGTTCAAGGTTTTTTTTTTTTTTTTAAACCGTGTACTATAAGCTTGAATTGGTTTATTGGGTTTTGTTTCTTAAATCCTTAACGCAGGGGGAATTCTTTACAAGAATTTACCTGTCTGACACGGGAAACGGTTTCTAAGTGGTCTACTAGGGAACGCCGATTGAGAAGAAGAAAAAACAGAGAGTAAATATTTTTATTTTACTTGTTATAACCTATTCCATATTTTGCAAAAAAAAAAAATTATATTCTTTAAGAAAATATAAGGGACACAAATTACATGTAAGAATCCATGATCATTTACCCAGCTCTGGAATGAGCCAAATTTGTAGCTCCGAACACTTAAAGAAGGTTATAAATAAAATGAGAAATGTTTTCTATACTCGGGCACGTTTCTTTTTAAGGTCTTTTTGTAAAAAAAAAGGGTTTAAGGGTTAGTAGTAGCCAGGTGGCTAAGATGGTGTCTTCAACTAACATATTTTTTTATATGGGATATTGTGCCTTATACAGTGTGGGTTAATGCTAAAGAATTCATAAAACACTCTTTTCCAGAACATATTGTCCACATAATTCTCCAGCTGGAGATTTAAAGGGGTACTCCACCGAAAATCATCTCATCCCCATTGCACCTATGTAAAGGATAGGGGTAAGATGTCTGATTGCTGGGGACCCCTCTCATCTCCGGGCCGGCATCAGCGTCCAGAACACGGAAACTTGGAGATTCTGCATTTGTGATGTCACGCCATGCCCCCTCCATTCATGTCTTTGAGAGGGGGCATGACAGCATTGACATGACATGAATGGATGGGGGCGTGGCGGCTATAGTCGCCAGCCATTTGGCAAGGAGCAGAGTTTGGGGTGCTACACCGGAGATCTGAGATCCCAGGGCTATCCAGCGGCGGCATAGGGTATAAGATGTTTGTCAGTGGAGTACCCCTTTAATTTAATAATAATTTTGGGTTTTATAGATGCGATGGACAAAGCATACAAAATGTTGGCTTCTTATTCATCAAAAGGAGCTTAGCACCTCTGTGCATACTGCTTTTACATTGATTAATATGATAAAACAGTATGCAGTGTGCTCTATGGCTCCCCCTAGTTGTGGCTGCAAACAGACAGAGTTTTATCCCATATGTCGGTATAAGAGCTCAGAAAACTGACCGAAAAAAAACAACAACATGATGATAAGAGAATTTACTATATGTCTAATTTATTGTTGTATCCCACAAGCTTTACAAATTACAAACATCTTTCAAAAATCTATTAAGTAATATCCCAGTAGAATAGTGATTGTTTGTGTTGCCTTTCTGTTCCCCTAGGGTTTTTAACATAATATATCAAAGGGGTACTTCGGAAGGAAAAAATTTTATCAACTGGTGCCAGAAAATTATACAGATTTGTAAATTGCGTTTATTCAAAATTCTTAATCCTTCCAGTACTATGCTCCAGAGGAGGTTGTGCAGTTATTTCCGGTCTGACCACAGTGCTCTCTGCTGCCACCTCTGTCTGTGTCAGGAACTTTCCAGAGCAGAAGCAAATCTCTACAGTAAACCTCTCTTGCCCTGGACAGTTCCTGACATGGACAGAGGTGTCAGCAGAGAGCACTGTGGTCAGACTGGAAAGAACTGCACATACAGCAGCTGATAAGTACTGGAAGGATTAAGTAATTTACAAATCTGTATAATTTTCTGGCACCAGTGGATTTAAAACCTTTTTTTTCCCCCTCCGGAGTACCCCATGACCTCCTTGACCTCCTTGTTTTTTTCCAGTAAATCCAACAGATGATTGATCAGATATAGAGCTGGGGAATTCGGAGACAGATTCTCCACCATAAACTCTTTTCCACGTTCCTTATTTCTGAACAATGTGTGCAGTGTGGCCCCAGAAAACATTATCCTGCTAATTGAGGCCACTGACATAAAGTGGAGACTTGGTCGGGTCAATGTTTAGGTAGGTGGTATGTGTCACAGTAACATCCACATGATGTCAGGACCCAAGGTATCCAGAAGAACATTGCTCCCCACATGCTTCCCCACCGGCTTTTCTTATTCCCATAGCGCATCCTGGGGACAACTTCTTGCCCAGGTTTTGCCCAGCAGTTTTTCAGACAAACAAGGGTGTCCACTTGATGGGACAAAATGATATCCATCTGACTAGGTCAACTAAGACAATTTTGGCAGTGGACAGGGGTCAGTATGGGTGCGTTGACCAGTCTGCAACTATACGGACACACATCTAGATAGACAACTAGGCACTCCACTTTGGTGAAATCACTTTGGTCGAAAAATGGTTCTCAGCCGTGTGTTAGGAGTGTAGGGTATTGCGACCTGAAGGTTGCAATACCCTACACTCCTAACACACGGCTGAGGACAGTTTCCATTATTCCCTTTTACTTACCCATCTCTCCTGTCTGAGGAAGGTCTTTTGTGACCGAAACCTCACCCTTTGGTTTCCTATTACAAGAACTCCATTGATTTTGCCAAAGTGGAGTGCCTAGTTGTCTATCTAGATCATGTAAGAAGGATAGCAATCCTACGAGTGAACCCTCGACCACCAGGGAGTGCCGGGTTTATGGAATTTATACAGATACACACACAGAACGAGACTTGGGTGCCCATGACCCTGTTCCAGTCACTGGTCTTCCTTCCTTGGAGCAATCTTGGTAGGTACTAACCACTTCATACTGGGAACACCCAACAAGACCAGTTGGTCTTGAGATGCTCTGACTCATCTAGACATCCCAATTGGGCCCTTATCAGAGTTGATCAGATCCTTTCACTTGCTCTTTGTTCCTCCTTCCGACACATTGACCCGAAGAACTGACTGTTCGATTAGCGCTTATCATATCCCACATCTTGACAGTTGCCTCGTCTGTCTCGAGTTATTCGCTCCACATGTCATTCATTTTAATGTCATGGCTGATCAGTGCAATGGATCAATTTGTAGGTTTCAATAACATCCTACAGAGTTACAGTCTGTGCTTAATATGCCGTATGGCCATAGGTGAAAAAATATTCGTATCTATATGGTGAAACATACAATGTACTAGGGTTTTTAGGCTATATACTGTTTATTGGCCTCTTTTTAGTTTTATACTTCATTATGGAAGTAGAATATAATGGAGAATGGTCTATAAAAAAATGACCTATAGGTCCAGCTGTGTCCTATGGTAGAAACATTAAATATGTTGGCAAATAAGAACCATTCAGCCCATCTAGTTTGCCCAATATTCTGAATACAATCAATAGTCCCATGATGATGATGAACTGTTTCTACTAGAGATGTGCAAGTCTGCAAAAATTTGCATGGCCAATATTTTACCTTAAAAAAAAAAAAAAAAAAACTCCAGAAAAAATTAAGTTATCCCCATTATCCCCTAACTTATCCCCAACCACTGATCATCTACTTATCCCCTACCCTTTGGATAGGGGATAAGTTGATTTTGATTGGAGTTCTCCTTTAATGTGAGCTTCCTATAAGACAACCATTGTTTCCTCATATATGGCAAAAGACCCCATAAATCCATATTTCACAATTTCAATGCATATTTGAAAAATACTCTCAAATAAGAAGTTTGGTTCCTATCCAAAAATTCAGTGAAGCAAATTTTTACACATTCTATTGTATGTTCCCTATGGACTATGTATAATATAAATATTTAAAGGAAATGTGTCATCATAAAATAACCTATTTTACAGTCTGGCCACTAAGCCTAATAATAAGCTGACACTTTCTGTACTGTATCACAGCACTGAGATCCCAGGACAGCATTCTCTTCAGTATTATCACAGACAAGTTTAATTAAAGGTAACATCTACTATATTTATAATTCTGGATCAGGCCGTTAACGATGTGTCACAGCTTAGCCTCCCTCTCCCTGCAAATTGATCTCTGAACAGGTCACAGAGCATGCCAACAATATTCTCCCATAGAAGTCAAAGAGTTAGCCTTATACCATTGATTCCTATTGTCCATGTGGTTGCTGTAAAGCATCTCTCTAAATGCTGTTAACAAAGCAGAACAGAAGCTTCTGCAATATGATTGACTCCATAATATTGTACAAAATAATTGAATAAAAAAGTTAAATATAGACAAATTTGAAAACAGATTTGTATTAGTTAAAAAAAAACTGCCAACACATTTCTTTTTTAAGGATACAAACCTTCTAAAATTGTATTGAATTACTATTTATTAATAGAAAGGCCCCATGGGTGCTGATAAAATAAATCAAAAAGAAAACAAATAAATAAAAAAATAAATAGGCATAACCACCTGCCTCATCCCCCGCAACTGCAGTCCCCCTATATTCCTGCCCCCAGTGCTCTTGGTTTCCTTACTGGGACATCCTGGGACATACAGAACATCACTCAATCATAAGGTAAGGCAGGCCAACGCTAAGGCCAGTGATCGAGCAGATAATTCCTGAATGGAAGTTGGAAGAAGCTGAGAGCATCAGGGAGCAGGAGCAGCATCAGGGGATCAGGGCAGGTGAGCAATTTTAATCTTTTTATTTTTGTTGTTTTAATAAGAGAGTGAATATATCACAAAACAAAAAATTAACCTCAGGTGGGTGCTTCTCGAAAAGGAACATATGAAGAGAGTAGATCCAATGATGAACAAACAGTTAAGTGCATATTTCACAATGTGCAACGCGTTTCTAGCCCCTACCAGGCTCTTCGTCATGCATCATCAAATACACACTTTGCTCGTCACAGTGGATTTATTTCAGAAGTTTATATATTTCTACATTACATTTTCACAGAGTTACTCAGGTGGAAAACTATTTTTTTTCTAATCAACTGGTGCCAAAGATTACAAACAGATTTGAAAATTACTTCTATTAAAAAAAAAATCTTAATTATTCCAGTACTTATCAGCTGCTGTATGCTCCAGAGGAAAGTTGAGTTGTTATTTTTTGTTTGACCACAGTGCTCGCTGCCACCTCTGTCTGTGTCAGGAACTGTTCAGAGCAGGAGAGGTTTGCTATGTGGATTTGATTCTTTTATGGACAATTCCTGACATGGACAGAGGTGTCAGCAGAGAGCAGTGTGGTTAGACTGAAAAGAACTACACAACTTCCTGTGGAGCCTACAGCAGCTGATAAGTACTGGAAGGAATATTATTTTTATATACTAACCCAAAAATGGCGCTAAACAGCACCATAAAAAAAAGAGCTTACAAACTAATTGTTGACAGAGTTATTAAAAATTCACATAACAGTCAAAAAAAAAGGTAAAGGTAAAAAAATAAATAAACACCATGAACACCATACAAAGTGAGTACTGATGTAAGAAATGTGATCAGCACCAGATGTTATAAATTTGGTGCAGGTACACAGTTTTAACTAAATGAATTAATGGAGTAAAAAGATGTACACCTACCCCACTTTTCATAAACACCCCCCCAGATCTCTATTTTTTTTTAAATAAAACAAGTCGCCCACTTGCACCAGAACATTATCCAATCCCATTGATTGAAAACACACGACTCTATTTTTGCCTTTAAATTATCTGCTAATCCTAAAGGTTGGATCACTTTCCACAATCAATACATAATCTAGTCTAATTTTCTATAGGATTTTCTATATCTACTTTAGGGCAGATCAGGCCTGGTGCAAGGATGTTTTCCAACCTAGGTGAAAGCATAAGCTAATTTTACCGCCCCTTGCGCCGCCCACTGGCTCCTCCTGATGTATGGAGGCGCATGCAATGTCAGGATGTTAGACAGATCTGACCTTAGTGACTGCACCTGTCTGCCTCGGAGATGGCACTGCGCTCCTCCAGCAGGCTGAAAAATGCTGATTGTTGAAGTATGCAGGGGTTGCATGGCGGTGCTTAGGATGGGTGGGTGCTTTGGATGCTTGCTAGCTTTGTTACAGGGGGGAGAGCGGCGCCCCTATCGAGAGGGCATTCTAGGCAGCTGCCTACTTTGCCTATAGGCAGAGCCGGCCCTGGGGCAGATACAGTTTTACGTCAAATTTATTCAGAAATACAGAAAAGTCTACAGGGTTCTGATTCTTATAAAGATCAAAGTTCTTTGTTTGTTGATGACTAACAGTAGCATATTAACATAGTTCATAAGGTTAAAAAAAGACCAGAGTCCACCATGTTCAACCTATATCCCAAATGAGTCCCTACTAAGTTGATCCAGAGGAAGGCAAAAAACCCTCATACTAGAGGTAAAAATTCCTTCCCGACTCCAAATATGGCATCAGAATAAATCCCTGGATCAACGTTCTGTCCCTATAAATCTAGTATAGATAACCAGTAATGTTATTACTCTCAATAAATGCATCCAGACCCGTTTTGAACTCTTTTACAGAGTTCACCATGACCACCTCCTCAGGCAGAGAATTCCACAGTCTCACTGCTCTTACAGTAAAGAACCCCCATCTGTGCTGGTGTAGAAACCTTCTTTCCTCTAGACGTAGAGGATGCCCCCTTGTTATAGATACAGTCCTGGGTATAAATAGATCATGGAGAGATCTCTGTACTGTCCCCCGATATATTTATACATAGTTATTAGGTCTCCCCTAAGCCTTCTTTTTTCTAAACTAAATAACCCTAATTCTGATAATCTTTCTGGGTACTGTAGTCCTCCCATTCCCCGCATTACTCTGGTTGCCCTTCTTTGAACCCTCTCCAGCTCCCCTATATCTTTCTTGTACACTGGTGCCCAGTACTGTACACAGTATTCCATGTGTGGTCTGACCAGTACTGTACACAGTATTCCATGTGTGGTCTGACCAGTACTGTACACAGTATTCTATGTGTGGTCTGACCAGTACTGTACACAGTATTCCATGTGTGGTCTGACCAGTACTGTACACAGTATTCTATGTGTGGTCTGACCAGTACTGTACACAGTATTCTATGTGTGGTCTGACCAGTACTGTACACAGTATTCTATGTGTGGTCTGACCAGTACTGTACACAGTATTCCATGTGTGGTCTGACCAGTACTGTACACAGTATTCTATGTGTGGTCTGACCAGTACTGTACACAGTATTCTATGTGTGTTCTGACTAGTACTGTACACAGTATTCTATGTGTGATCTGACCAGTACTGTACACAGTATTCTATGTGTGATCTGACTAGTGATTTGTACAGCGGTAGAATTATTTCCTTGTCGTGGGCATCTATGCCCTTATTGATGCACCCGATGATTTTATTTGCCTTGGCAGCAGCTGCCTGACACTGGTCACTACAGCTAAATTTACTGTTAACTAAGACTCCCAAGTCCTTTTCCACGTCAGTCGTCCCAAGTGTTCTCCCATTTAATACATAATCCCCACCCGGATTTTTCCTCCCCATGTGCATTACCTTACATTTATCAGTGCTGAACCTCATCTGCCACTTTCACCCCCAGGTATATTAATAAGTCCCCCCTCTCTATCTACACTATCTTCCCCTTCTATGTTGTAGGTTCCCTCCCCCCCCAGTCCCTAGTTTAAACACTCCTCCACCCTTCTAGCCATCTTCTCCCCAAGCACAGCTGCATCCTCCCCATTGAGGTGCAGCCATCCCTACGGTAGAGCCGGTATCCGACAGAGAAGTCGGCCCAGTTCTCCATGAACCCAAACCCCTCCTTCCTACACCACTTGTTTATCTCCCTAATCTCCCGCTGCCTCTCTGGTGCGGCTCGTGGTACAGGGAATATTTCAGAAAATACTACCTTGGAGGTCCTTGCCTTAAGCTTCTGGCCTAAGTCCCTGAAATCATTTCGTAGGACACTCCACCTACATCTTACTTTGTCATTGGTGCCAATATGTACCATGACCGCTGGGTCTTCAACAACCCCACCCAGCAAACTGTCCACCCGATCCGCGATGTGCCGAACTCGAGCGCCAGGTAGACAACACACCGTTCGCCGATCCCGGACTTTGTGACAGATCCTCTGTAGGATGATATTTGATCCTATGATAAGATATGAACAAGAAGACCTTGGGGTTTGAGTTCGAGATCATATCCAGTAATTCAGTATGACGCAAGCAGAGTCTAATGTCACAGGTCATATCGCAAAGCTTTTTGATGCATTTTCCTTTCTTTTTCTGCATTCTTTTTAACCTCGCTTCCGAGCTACAAAAGGCTTTCAGAAGCTCGGCAAGAAAACCCTTCCCCTCTGCTCATTCTCAGATTTTTTTTATTTCTATTCCTTTTTACCTTAGCATCATCGTGCTGCATTTCTCTTCATACAGCCTTATTGCTGAGAGAACAGAGGGTCATTTCCAGGAAACACATCAATGCCTTCTAAAGGAGGCGAGAATACTTAGTATCAGCCCCAGGTTACATAGGAGAGCTCACAGTTCTTCAATTCCTGAGTTCTCCGCAGAATACTTAAAATAAATTAAAAGGATTTCTGTTCGATAGCATATTAATGTATTGCTAGTAAATCTCAGAATAAACGTGCGGCGAATTGTCAGCTATTTAAAAAAAAAAAACAAAGACAAGAAGATAAATAAAAAAATACAAAATAAATGAATAAAATAATTAAAAATCATAAATATTATTTTATTAATATTTTGGAAGATAATAAATAAAAACATAATAATAATAATAATTATTATTATTATTATTATTATGATTATTATTTTAGTGCAGATTATGTAAACTGGAAAAAAAAAAGTCAGTGGGTCAGATTTGCTATTGAAATTAGCCAGAATTGTAATAGGCATATAAAAAAAAAATTCTTACATGACTTTTGCAATATTTGTTATAAGTTTGAAAGCTTCTTAGACACTTTTTCCTAAGTTCGACAAGAAGGGAAGTGGCTTAAAGGGGTACTCCACTGGAAAACATTATTTTTTTTTTTAAATCAACTGGTGCCAGAAAGTTAAACAGATTTGTAAATGATTTCTATAAAAAAATCTTAATCCTTCCAGTACTTATTAGCTGCTGAATACTACAGAGGAAATGGTTTTCTTTTTGGAACACAGAGCTCTCTGCTGACATCTCTGTCCATTTTAGGAACTGCCCAGAGCAGCATATGGGGATTTTTTCCTAATCACGACAGTTCTTAAAATGGACAGAAATGTCAGCAGAGAGCACTGTGTTCGTGATGTCAGCAGAGAGCTCTGTGTTCCAAAAAGAAAATAATTTCTCTTTAGTATTCAGCAGCTAATAAGTACTGGAAGGATTAAGATGTTTTAATAGAAGTCATTTACTAATTTGTTTAACTTTCTGGCACCAGTTGATTTAAAAATTTCTTTTTTTTCACCGGAGTACCCCTTTAAGATGCAACACCTTGCACAAAAAAATTCTGGTGATGTTTAAAGGGGTACTCTAGTAGGTGTTTTTATACAGATGCCAGGCTGCTTTCTATAAATAAAACAAACCTTTTCTTACCTTCCACGCTCCCCTGACGCCTGCAACATGGCTGCTCCATTTGCCAATGCGATCCCCTTTCTGGTGCTGGGGGTCAATGTGTCACTGAACAGCTCAGCGAATCACTGGCTAAGGTGGGACACCGATGCCATGCGGCCACCGATTCGCTGATCTGCACTGTGACACATCGACTTGGAGAACAGTAGATAAGTAAAGTTTTTTTTTTTTTTTTTTAAATGAGAGACAGGATTGACATCTGTAGTAAAAAATAAAAATAAAAACAAACAAACAAAAAAAAAAAAAACTTCTGCTGGAGTACCCTTTTAAGTTAATAATTGTCTAAACTAATTGTCCAAGCAAAATTCTAGCAATAATAAATATTTATTTTTTCAATATCGTTATTATTACAACTTGATCATATGTCTTTTTAACATAAAATTCTAATATTTCTTATTTTAGCCTTACTGCACAGGTCCACCGGTTGCACGTTGGAGATGGCGTTCCTACGTCAACATTACAAAAATAAGCAGGCGAAGCTTATTTAGCCAGCAGCTCTTTATTTTTTTTACCCAACAGGATTGATACCACCGGGTTTAGTAATTGAGACGTCATGAAAATTAATTATGGCCGGATCCTGCACAGGAATGTATCACCGTGCTTCGTTCTGCAGGTCACGTGCCGTCTCCAAGGCTTTATAAAACATCTATGAATAATTTGTATGTTGACTTGGGGTGATATATTATTGCAAGATAAATTTATGCGAGGGTGGAGAGAGTCGTTGGGAGAGATTTAATGTAAACCCAGAAGTGCTCAATGAGGAAAACTAAAGAGAGAAAGAATTCATGTCATGTGATTGGATTCCACATTTTTTGGAGAGATGTTGGGGGTTCTAGAACTGAGCACTGTACAAGCTAAGCATAATAATAGGCTTTACTTTATACCCTGTTCCAAATTATTATGCAAATTCTATTTAAGTCTCACAAACATTAAATATTTTGTTTTTTAGTTTAACTCATGGATGGCATTGTATCTCAGGGCTCTTTTGATCACTGGGTGAGCCCAATTTAAGAAAAAAACAACTAAAGGTGGGTGCTCCACATTATTAGGCAGACACCATTTTAAAGCAATATGGGGAAGAAAAAGGATCTCTCTGCTCCCGAAAATAGTGAAATAGTTCAATGCCTTGGACGAAGTATGAAAACATAAGATATTTTACAAAAATTAAGCATGATCATCGCACTATTAAGAGATTTGTGGCTGATTCAGAGCACGGACAGATAAAGGCAAATTGAGGTACATTTCTGCCAGATTCATGCATCAGATCAAGAGAGCAGCTGCTAAAATACCATTACATAGCAGCAAACAGATATTTGAAGCTGCTGGTGCCTCTGGAGTCCCACGGACATCAAGGTGTAGAGTCCTCCAGAGTTTTGCAACTGTGCATAAACCTTCTATTCGGCCACCACTAACCAATGCTCACAAGCAGAAATGGCAGCATTGGCCAGAAAAATACATGAAGACTAACCCTGGATGGTCCAGATGGATGGAGTAGTGGATGGTTGGTGAACGGCTACCCTTTTCCAACAAGGCTGCAAGGCGGTGGTGGAGTTATGTTTTGGGCCGGAATCATGGGAAGAGAGCTGGTCAGCCCCTTTATGGTCCCTGAAGGTGTAAAGATGACCTCTGCAAAGTATGTGGAGTTTCTGACTGACCACTTTCTTCCCTGGTACAGAGGGAAGAACTATGTTTTCCATAATAAAATCATCTTCATGCATGACAATGCACCATCTCATGCTGCAAAGAATACCTCTGCATCCATGGCTGCTATGGGGTTTAAAGGAGAGAAAGTCATGGTGTGGCCTCCATCCTGCCCTGACCTCAATCCTATTGATAACCTTTGGACCATCCTCAAGCTGTCACGATGCCGGCTGGCAGGTAGTGGACCCTCTGTGCCAGAGAGGGATTGGCGTGGACCGTGCTAGTGGACCGGTTCTAAGCCACTACTGGTTTTCACCAGAGCCCGCCGCAAAGCGGGATGGTCTTGCTGCGGCGGTAGTGACCAGGTCGTATCCACTAGCAACGGCTCACCTCTCTGGCTGCTGAAGATAGGCGCGGTACAAGGGAGTAGGCAGAAGCAAGGTCGGACGTAGCAGAAGGTCGGGGCAGGCAGCAAGGATCGTAGTCAGGGGCAACGGCAGAAGGTCTGGAAACACAGGCAAGGAACACACAAGGAACGCTTTCACTGGCACTAAGGCAACAAGATCCGGCAAGGGAGTGCAAGGGAAGTGAGGTAATATAGGGAAGTGCACAGGTGAAAACCCTAATTGGAACCACTGCGCCAATCAGCGGCGCAGTGGCCCTTTAAATCGCAGAGACCCGGCGCGCGCGCGCCCTAGGGAGCGGGGCCGCGCGCGCCGGGACAGAACAGACGGGGAGCGAGTCAGGTAGGGGAGCCGGGGTGCGCATCGCGAGCGGGCGCTACCCGCATCGCGAATCGCATCCCGGCTGGCAGCAGGATCGCAGCGCCCCGGGTCAGAGGACGTGACCGGAGCGCTGCAGCGGAGGGAGTGAAGCGAGCGCTCCGGGGAGGAGCGGGGACCCGGAGCGCTCGGCGTAACAGTACCCCCCCCCTTGGGTCTCCCCCTCTTCTTGGAGCCTGAGAACCTGAGGAGCAGACTTTTGTCAAGGATGTTGTCCTCAGGTTCCCAGGATCTCTCTTCAGGACCACAACCCTCCCAGTCTACTAAAAAAAAATTTTTCCCTCTGACCTTTTTGGCAGCCAAAATTTCCTTGACCGAGAAGACGTCCGAGGAGCCGGAAACAGGAGTGGGAGGAACAGATTTGGGAGAAAAACGGTTGAGGATGAGTGGTTTGAGAAGAGAGACGTGAAAGGCATTAGGGATACGAAGAGAAGGAGGAAGAAGAAGTTTATAAGAGACAGGATTAATTTGACACAAAATTTTGAAAGGACCAAGATAGCGTGGTCCCAACTTGTAGCTAGGGACACGGAAGCGGACATATTTAGCGGAGAGCCATACCTTGTCTCCAGGGGAAAAAACGGGGGGAGCTCTTCTTTTCTTATCCGCGAACCTCTTCATGCGTGAAGAAGCCTGTAAGAGAGAATTTTGGGTCTCTCTCCATATAATGGAAAGGTCACGAGAAATTTCATCCACAGCGGGCAGACCAGAGGGCAAGGGGGTAGGGAGGGGGGGAAGAGGGTGACGGCCGTACACCACGAAAAATGGGGATTTGGAGGAAGATTCAGAGACCCTGAAGTTATACGAAAATTCGGCCCATGGAAGGAGATCTGCCCAGTCATCCTGGCGGGAGGAAACAAAATGTCGCAAATAATCACCCAGGATCTGGTTAATTCTTTCTACTTGTCCATTGGACTGGGGATGATATGCAGAGGAAAAATTTAATTTAATCTTGAGTTGTTTACAGAGAGCCCTCCAGAATTTAGACACGAATTGGACCCCTCTATCCGAGACAATCTGCGTAGGCAACCCGTGAAGACGAAAAATGTGTACAAAAAATTGTTTAGCCAACTGAGGCGCAGAAGGAAGACCAGGAAGAGGGATGAAATGTGCCATTTTGGAGAATCGATCAACGACCACCCAAATAACGGTGTTGCCACGGGAAGGGGGTAAATCAGTAATAAAATCCATACCAATCAGAGACCAAGGCTGTTCGGGGACAGGCAGAGGATGAAGAAAACCAGCGGGCTTCTGGCGAGGAGTCTTATCCCGGGCACAGATAGTGCAGGCTCGCACAAAGTCCCCAACATCCGTCTCCAGAGTCGGCCACCAATAGAAGCGGGAGATGAGTTGCACAGATTTCTTGATGCCCGCATGACCTGCGAGATGGGAGGAGTGACCCCATTTGAGGATTCCGAGGCGTTGGCGTGGAGAAACAAAGGTCTTTCCTGGAGGAGTCTGCCTGATGGAGGCAGGAGAAGTGGAGATCAGGCAGTCAGGTGGAATGATGTGTTGCGGAGGGAGATCAACTTCTGAGGCATCCGAGGAACGAGAGAGAGCATCGGCCCTAATGTTCTTATCGGCAGGACGAAAGTGAATCTCAAAATTAAATCGGGCAAAGAACAGAGACCACCGGGCCTGGCGAGGATTCAGCCGTTGGGCCGACTGGAGGTAGGAGAGGTTCTTGTGGTCGGTGTAGATAATAACAGGAAATCTTGATCCCTCCAGCAGATGCCTCCATTCCTCAAGTGCTAATTTAATGGCTAGAAGCTCTCGATCCCCGATGGAGTAGTTCCTCTCCGCTGGAGAGAAGGTCCTAGAGAAAAAACCACAAGTGACAGCATGCCCGGAAGGATTTTTTTGTAGAAGAACAGCTCCAGCTCCTACTGAGGAGGCATCAACCTCCAATAGGAAGGGTTTGGAAGGGTCAGGTCTGGAGAGCACGGGAGCCGAAGAAAAGGCAGACTTGAGTCGTTTAAAGGAGTCTTCTGCTTGAGGAGGCCAGGACTTGGGATCAGCATTTTTCTTGGTTAAAGCCACGATAGGAGCCACAATGGTAGAAAAATGTGGAATAAATTGCCTGTAATAATTGGCGAACCCCAAAAAGCGTTGGATAGCACGGAGTCCGGAGGGGCGTGGCCAATTTAAGACGGCAGAGAGTTTGTCTGGATCCATCTGTAGTCCCTGGCCAGAGACCAAATATCCTAGAAAAGGAAGAGATTGGCATTCAAACAGACATTTCTCAATTTTGGCATAGAGTTGGTTGTCACAAAGTCTCTGAAGAACCATACGGACATGCTGGCGGTGTTCTTCTAGATTGGCAGAAAAAATTAGGATATCGTCCAGATATACCACAACACAGGAGTATAACAGATCACGAAAAATTTCATTGACAAAGTCTTGGAAGACGGCAGGGGCATTGCACAGTCCAAAGGGCATGACCAGATACTCAAAGTGTCCATCTCTGGTGTTAAATGCCGTTTTCCACTCGTCCCCCTCTCTGATGCGGATGAGGTTATAGGCGCCTCTTAAGTCCAATTTAGTGAAGATGTGGGCACCTTGGAGGCGATCAAAGAGTTCAGAGATGAGGGGTAAGGGGTAGCGGTTCTTAACCGTGATTTTATTAAGACCGCGGTAGTCAATGCAAGGACGTAGGGAGCCATCTTTTTTGGACACAAAGAAAAATCCGGCTCCGGCAGGAGAGGAGGATTTACGGATAAAGCCCTTTTTTAGATTCTCCTGGACGTATTCGGACATGGCAAGAGTCTCTGGGGCAGAGAGAGGATAAATTCTGCCCCGGGGTGGAGTAGTACCCGGGAGGAGGTCGATAGGGCAATCATAAGGCCTGTGAGGAGGTAGAGTCTCAGCTTGTTTTTTGCAGAAAACATCCGCGAAGTCCATATAGGCCTTAGGGAGACCGGTTACTGGAGGAACCACAGAGTTACGGCAAGGGTTACTGGGAACCGGTTTTAGACAGTTCTTGGAACAAGAGGACCCCCAACTCTTGATCTCCCCAGTGGACCAATCCAGGGTTGGGGAATGAAGTTGAAGCCAGGGAAGTCCAAGGAGAATCTCCGAGGTGCAATTGGGGAGGACCAAAAGTTCAATCCTCTCATGATGAGATCCGATGCTCATAAGAAGGGGCTCCGTGCGGAAACGTATGGTACAGTCCAATCTTTCATTATTTACACAATTGATGTAGAGGGGTCTGGCGAGACTGGTCACTGGGATGTTGAACCTGTTGACGAGAGAGGCCAAAATAAAATTTCCTGCAGATCCAGAGTCCAAGAAGGCCACTGTAGAGAAGGAGAAGGCAGAGGCAGACATCCGCACAGGCACAGTAAGACGTGGAGAAGCAGAGTAGACATCAAGGACTGTCTCACCTTTGTGCGGAGTCAGCGTACGTCTTTCCAGGCGGGGAGGACGGATAGGACAATCCCTCAGGAAGTGTTCGGTACTAGCACAGTACAGGCAGAGGTTCTCCATACGGCGTCGTGTCCTCTCTTGAGGTGTCAGGCGAGACCGGTCGACCTGCATAGCCTCCACGGCGGGAGGCACAGGAACAGATTGCAGGGGACCAGAGGAGAGAGGAGCCGAGGAGACGAAACGCCTCGTGCGAACAGAGTCCATATCTTGGCGGAGTTCCTGACGCCTTTCAGAAAAACGCATGTCAATGCGAGTGGCTAGGTGAATAAGTTCATGTAGATTAGCAGGAATTTCTCGTGCGGCCAGAACATCTTTAATGTTGCTGGATAGGCCTTTTTTGAAGGTCGCGCAGAGGGCCTCATTATTCCAGGACAATTCTGAAGCAAGTGTACGGAATTGTACGGCATACTCGCCAACGGAAGAATTACCCTGGACCAGGTTCAACAGGGCAGTCTCAGCAGAAGAGGCTCGGGCAGGTTCCTCAAAGACACTTCGGATTTCCGAGAAGAAGGAGTGTACAGAGGCAGTGACGGGGTCATTGCGGTCCCAGAGCGGTGTGGCCCATGACAGGGCTTTTCCGGACAGAAGACTGACTACGAAAGCCACCTTAGACCTTTCAGTGGGAAACAGGTCCGACATCATCTCCAGATGCAGGGAACATTGGGAAAGAAAGCCACGGCAAAACTTAGAGTCCCCATCAAATTTATCCGGCAAGGATAAGCGTATCCCAGGAGCGGCCACTCGCTGCGGAGGAGGTGCAGGAGCTGGCGGAGGAGATGACTGCTGAAGCTGTGGTAGCAACTGTTGTAGCATAACGGTCAGTTGAGACAGCTGTTGGCCTTGTTGCGCTATCTGTTGTGACTGCTGGGCGACCACCGTGGTGAGGTCAGCGACAACTGGCAGAGGAACTTCAGCGGGATCCATGGCCGGATCTACTGTCACGATGCCGGCTGGCAGGTAGTGGACCCTCTGTGCCAGAGAGGGATTGGCGTGGACCGTGCTAGTGGACCGGTTCTAAGCCACTACTGGTTTTCACCAGAGCCCGCCGCAAAGCGGGATGGTCTTGCTGCGGCGGTAGTGACCAGGTCGTATCCACTAGCAACGGCTCACCTCTCTGGCTGCTGAAGATAGGCGCGGTACAAGGGAGTAGGCAGAAGCAAGGTCGGACGTAGCAGAAGGTCGGGGCAGGCAGCAAGGATCGTAGTCAGGGGCAACGGCAGAAGGTCTGGAAACACAGGCAAGGAACACACAAGGAACGCTTTCACTGGCACTAAGGCAACAAGATCCGGCAAGGGAGTGCAAGGGAAGTGAGGTAATATAGGGAAGTGCACAGGTGAAAACCCTAATTGGAACCACTGCGCCAATCAGCGGCGCAGTGGCCCTTTAAATCGCAGAGACCCGGCGCGCGCGCGCCCTAGGGAGCGGGGCCGCGCGCGCCGGGACAGAACAGACGGGGAGCGAGTCAGGTAGGGGAGCCGGGGTGCGCATCGCGAGCGGGCGCTACCCGCATCGCGAATCGCATCCCGGCTGGCAGCAGGATCGCAGCGCCCCGGGTCAGAGGACGTGACCGGAGCGCTGCAGCGGAGGGAGTGAAGCGAGCGCTCCGGGGAGGAGCGGGGACCCGGAGCGCTCGGCGTAACACAAGCAAAAGATCTAAGAGGGTAGGAGGAAGTTTACATCCAAACAGCAGCTCTGGGAGGTTATTCTGACATCTTGCAAACAAATTCAAGCAAAAACTGAAAAACTCACAAGGTCAATGGATGCAAGACTGAAGCTGCTATCAAATAAGCAAAAAAAAGAGACAAAGAGAGATTGCACTCACCATCCACAGATTTATTCATTGAGGTACAGGCATATAAGGCGGAGGCAGGGGCACAACCGTTGTGCCCCTGCCTCCGCCTTATATGCCTGTACCCCAATGTATAAATCTGTGGATGGTGAGTGCAATCTCTCTTTGTCTCTTTTCTTTGTGGATTTTGCTACTTATCCTGAGCTGCACCACCGTTGTCCACACCTATGCCACACCTGCACTGATATCAGTCCGCGCCCCTGCACCACACCCTAGTCCTGCAGTGCCGGGTCCTCCACTCTACACTACAGCTATCAAAGAAGGGGTCCTATGTTAAAATGTAACGTGACCTGCTAAATGTTTAAAAAGTTAAAATGTTGTTAAAAGTTTGATTGAAATAGCTTTTGATTTCAGTAAATGCTGCAAACACAACAAATGACAATTTTCAGTTCTTTACAACCTATAAAGTGTTTTGAAACACACTGTGTGTAATAATTTGGAACAGTGCATTGTAGGTTTTTTATGTTTAAAAAAAATCCCGTTATTATTAGGAGGTTTGTTCAATAACATTTGAATTGTTCTCTTAATAGTTGATAACATGAGAATTATGCTGACTGTTATTTATAGAGATGAGCAAATTGAAGCTGACGAAGTCGAATTAATTCCGAATTTCATGAAAAATTTGATTTTGAACAAATTAGAATTTCCTTGCACTTCGTGGTAACAAATCGCTTCATTCATTACATTTTGTGCGGGCCGGGGGGCTAAAGTGGCGGCTACACATGTGAGATTGTGGGGAAAGAAAGTCTGGGAATGCGGGTAGGCGGGATCACCCTGAATCACATGGTGGCATGCACCCTATCAGCAGCCAGCCAACCCTGTGATGTCACAGCCCTATATATACGGCAGCCTTTGCCAAAGACAGGTATTTCCTGTTTTTCTGAGAGAGCAGAGACTGTGTGTGCACACTAATCACCGTTACTGACAATACAGATCTTTACAGCGGTGAATCCATTCACCTCCAGCCCGCATTCATTCTGGCTAGTGAGAGAGCAGACACTGTGTGGTCACTAATCAGCATTACTGACAATAGAGATCAGCACAGGAGAAATCCATTGACCTCAAGCCTACATCACTGCAGGCCGGCAGGGAGAGCTTAGAAGTTGTTTCATAGTCTGCCAATTTAGATCTTCACAGGAAGCACTCCCCATTCAAAGACTGCAAGCAACCATTGTGACGCCATATGGTCTCCCGAACCTGCTGTCACATTCAGACTCTGTCATTGTTCTGCTCTGCGGCAGTGATTCTAATAGCGATGCCTGTAATCTGCATGTCATTCTGAATAACAGTATTATTTCACTACCCAGCACACATCCTATGCGTGTTACAGCAACACAAAGTGTTCTACACCCCCTATTGAGGCTCTCTGTAGCCCGGAAATAGCCGTTTTTAATAGCGATTCACTGCAGATAAATTCAGATCAGACCAAATTTTTGGGGCAAAGCGGCCGAATCAATTTTTTTTTTTTATTCGCCCATCTCTAGTTATTTACATCAATTATTTAGGTAAATGAGAAAAATATAATTTGCATAATAATTTGAAACAGGGTGTAGTGTGAGATAGACAGACAGAGATACATGAATACAACTATTCTAAGCAAGATGAGCAGGTAGTGGATGCATGCCTCAAGCCAAATGTCACTATTGCCCTTGCTATAATCCAGACCTTTCCATAGAAGACAGGAGGCACCGTAGAAAATATTAAAACGGGCTCCCATTATGATTTTAACCCCCAGGACAGAAAGGTCTGGTGTTATTTAATTTGCTTTCCATGACCCATTTGTCAATCCTTCCCTCCTTTAACCCCTTAAGGACTCAGGGTTTTTCCGTTTTTGCACTTTCGTTTTTTCCTCCTTACCTTTTAAAAATCATAACCCTTTCAATTTTCCACCTAAAAATCCATATTATGGCTTATTTTTTGCGTCGCCAATTCTACTTTGCAGTGACATTAGTCATTTTACCCAAAAATGCACAGCGAAACGGAAAAAAAAATCATTGTGCGACAAAATGGAAAAAAAAAACGCCATTTTGTAACTTTTGGGGGCTTTCGTTTCTACGCAGTGCATATTTCGGTAAAAATTACACCTTATCATTATTCTGTAGGTCCATACGGTTAAAATGACACCCTACTTATATAGGTTTGATTTTGTCGCACTTCTGGAAAAAATCATAACTACATGCAGGAAAATTTATACGTTTAAAAATGTCATCTTCTGACCCCTATAACTTTTTTATTTTTCCACGTACAGGGCGGTATGAGGACTCATTTTTTGCGCCGTGATCTGAAGTTTTTATCGGTATGATTTTTGTTTTGATCGGACTTTTTGATCACTTTTTATTCATTTTTTAATGATATAAAAAGTGACCAAAATACGCTTTTTTGGACTTTGGAATTTTTTTGCGCGTACGCCATTGACCGTACGGCTTAATTAATGATATATTTTTATAGTTTGGACATTTACGCACGCGGCGATACCACATATGTTTATTTTTTATTTTTTTTACACTGTTTTATTTTTTTTATGGGAAAAGGGGGGTGATTCAAACTTTTATTAGGGAAGGGGTTAAATGACCTTTATTAACACTTTTTTTTTTACTTTTTTTTTGCAGTGTTATAGGTCCCATAGGGACCTATAACACTGCACACACTGATCTCTAATGCTGATCACTGGCGTGCATTAACACGCCTGTGATCAGCATTATCGGCGCTTGACTGCTCCTGCCTGGATCTCAGGCACGGAGCAGTCATTCGTCGATCGGACACCGGGGAGGCAGGTAAGAGCCCTTCCGGTGTCCGATCAGCTGTTCGGGACGCCGCGATTTCACCGCGGCGGTCCCGAACAGCCCGACTGAGCAGCCGGGTCACTTTCACTTTCACTTTAGAAGCGGCGGTCAGCTTTGACCGCCGCTTCTAAAGGGTTAATACCGCACATCGCCGCGATCGGCGATGTGTGGTATTAGCCGCGGGTCCCGGCCGTTGATTAGCGCCGGGACCGACGCGATATGATGCGGGATCGCGGCGCGATCCCGCTTCATATCGCGGGAGCCGGCGCAGGACGTAAATATACGTCCTGCGTCGTTAAGGGGTTAATGTCCTGACGTTGCAGTTTCCTGGAGAGAGGAGTTCTTCACTGTTTCTTACCAACAATAGAATAAATAATGGGACCATCCAGGATGGGGCCCCCTCTTTCCAAGGGCCCCCATAGCAGCCACATGGTCTGCCCCTATGGTACATATCTTCTTGCTTGCCAGGCATACACAAGGGAAATACAACTGTGGTGCACAAGTTTTACAAGTTTTCCTTCTTCGTTCTATATATTGACAAAATAATAACAGAATGTTAGAAATCTCTGCTAATTTATGAAAAGGAAAGACAAAAATGTCACATTAACATAAGTATTCATACCCTTTACTCAGGAGTTAGTTGTAGAACCTGATGACAGTCTTGTGGATGAGGCCAAAAGGTTTACACACCAGGATTTGGGTATTTTCTGCCATCGTTGGAAGCCATTTTCAGGTCTCTCCAGAGATGTTCCATTGGGTTCGGACTCTGGCCAGGCCACTCAAGGACATTCACAGAGTTGTCCCTATGCCGCTCCTGTGTTCTCTTGGCTGTGTTCTTAGGGTTGGTTGTTCCAAACTTCTTCAATGTAAGAATTATGTAGGGAACTTTCAGTTCAGCAGTCTTTTTTTGTACCCTTCTGCAGATCTGTACCTCCACACTATCCTGTCTTTGAGCTCTACAGGCAGTTCTTTCCCCCCTCATGGCTTGGTTTTTTGCTCTGATATACATTATCAGTTGTGAGACCTTATATAGACAGGGCGGTGTCTTCCCAGCTCCTATTCAATCATCTAAATTTACCCCAGATGACTCCAACCAAGGTGGAGAAACATGTCAGAGATGATCAAGAGAAATTGAAGGAGCCAGTGCTAAAGATCAAGTGTCATAGCAAAGAGTCTGAATACTTATGTTCATGGAAAAATGTCTTGAGGGGAGAATAAATGTATGGTATGTCCAGGTTCCTACAAATCGTCGCAGTTTAGGTTGTTACTTTCATCCTACACAAATCAATATTTCATTTGTCTGGTGTATACAGAGCCTACGCAGTGCACGGTTATCATATAAATGGACACATAGTATGACTGACTGCAGTGTATACAGCCAACACCAATGTGTCTCTATTGTGTATCTCTTCAACATGACTCATTAAAGAAAGATGTGATGGCGCTTTGTGAGCTTTACACAGTGCTGCAGGTAGATCACAAATACATTAACAATCATCTACAAAAAATGTCGCGAGAACATGTCGTATGGTCTGCAAAGAAATGATAAAGGTATTGTTTGCTGCTATACTTTATTTTATCAAGTTATAATGTTCCGGGCTATAAATTGCATATTTTACTGAATACTATGACATTTAAGCCTTGACACCCCCCCCCCCCCCACACACACACACACACACCAAAAATCCCATCAAAATGCGACATCTTATTGTTTGCAAATGAAGCCCTTGAGACCCGGTTTGCTGGGTTGTCCGGTAAAATAGAGACCAATCATAAAAATTCTATAAGAGGACATTGCTCTGCAGTTATTTCTGGGCCGGACCAAGACATTGTGCTGCCTGGGTCCAAGAGTGAAAAAAATATATATAATAATACTATGCCATAAAATTCAGAAGCTCCACAGCAATGCAATTCACATAAATCTTCAGCATTAGGTAGGTAGCATAGTTCCCCCACATTAGGTAGGCAGTAATTCCTCCCACATTAGGTAGGCAGCATAGTTCCCCCACACATTACGTAGGCAGCATAGTTTCCCTGCATTAGATATGTAAAGTTCCCTCACTTTAGGTAGGCAGCATAGCATTCCCACATTAAGTAGGTAGGTAGGCAAGCAGTACAACCCCCCCCCTCCCCCCCCCCTTCAACACACAGAGACACACTCCTCTGGCCTGCCCAGTGATTCTTCTCTCCAGCAGTGGCCTGACATGTGACGTCACTGACGTCTTCCTGCACGGGTCTGCGGAGGAAAGTCACTTGCGCAACGTCCCTTGTCAGACCCGGGCCGGCCGGCAGTCTCACTGTCTAAAAGTGGCCGAGCGGCAGGGCTGGCTCGACCATGGACCTAGGTGGGCCAAAAAAAAAAATGGTTCCACTGGGTCCCATGGTAAGGGTGGCCCTGATTTATTTCACCTCTTGAGGACACAACTAATTTTTACTTTTGCATTTTAATTTTTTCTCCTCTCCTTCTAAAGGGGTACTCCGTTGCTAGACATCTTATCCCCTATCTTAAGGATAGGAGATAAGATGTCTGACCGTGGGGGTCCCACTTCTGGGGCCCCCGTGATCTCCCACAGCACCCAGCATTCTTAAAAAACACCAGGTTCCTGAGGCAGTGGTCGTGACTAGAGATGGGCAAATTTTTCAAAAATTTGATTCGGCCTATTCGTTGAATTTTCCGGAAAAATTTGGTTCGATCCGAATATATTTGCGTCAGATCGCTATTAAAAATGGCTGTTTCCGGGCTACAGAGAACCTCAATAGGGGTGTAGAACACTTTGCCCTGCCATAACATACATAGGGAGTGTGCTGGGGTACCCCAGTATGGTTGCAACAGAAAATAGCATTCTCTCTCTCTGAACTGTCCCTGCCTGCACTATGGTTGCTCCTAGTTCTGAACTCAATTGCTACACTCTGAAACAACTTCTGAACTGTCCATGCCTGCACTATGGTAGCTTGCAGTCTTTGAATTGGGAGTGCTTCCTGTGATGATCTCAATTGGCAGACTATGAAACGACTTCTAAACTCTCCCTGCCTGCCTGCAGTGATGCGTGTTTGAGGTCATTGGATTTCCCCTGTGCTGATCTGTATTGTCAGTGACGCTGATTAGTGACCACACAGTGTCTGCTCGCTCTCTAGCCAGAACAAATGTGGGCTGGAGGTGAATGGATTCGCCACTGTAAAGATCTGTATTGTCAGTAACGGTGATTAGTGCGCACACACAGTCTCTGCTCTCTCAGCAAAATGTTCGGGGAATACCCGTCTTTGGCAATGGATGTCGAATATATATAGGGCCGTGACATCACAGGGCTGGCTGCTGATAGGCTGCATGTTGCCATGTGATTCAGGGTGATCCCACCTACCCGCCTTCCCAGACTTCCTTGCCCATTGTCCTCTCATGCGTAGCCGCCATTTTAGCCCCCCGGTCCGCACAAAATGTAGTGAATGAAGCGCAAGGAAATAGGGTTTCATTCAGAATTACATTTTTCATGAAATTCGGAACAAATTCGACTTTGTCAGCTTTGATTTACTCATCTTTACTCGTGGCATCACGCCACACCCCCTCCATTCATGTCTATGGAAGGGGATGTGTCGCTACTGGACGTGATGGTACAGACACAAATAAAATCTCTGCTGTGTAGAGAGGTTGGTGCCCCGCAACACTCCCCCACTCCAAAGAATCAAAAAATTGTGAGATTCTAACAAATCTCATTTGTGCCAAAATGATTTTCTTTCGCTACACTTTAGGCTTAAGGTTCTACATTGATCAACTCAATCAATACATAATAAGAGTCATTGAGCCTCCTCATTTACTGCTGCCGAAAAATTCCCCATGGTTTTGTGTCATCTAATCTGTTCATGTAGAACCTTTTTGTGCAAATTTGGTTTAAAGATTGAGAAATACTCACCCATTGGATGCTCCCTTGTGTGTCTTAAATAATTTAGGGCAATAGATGATCGATTGGTGTGCTTTAGTGCAGATTTGCATTTAAATACAATATTAATGAGTAGTTGTCAATACTTTTGCCTCATTTGTAGTCAACACGTCCTATATATATATATATATATATGTTAGAGACACAACTCTGTGTACATTCTACTTACACTCTACAGCCTACACTATGGAGGTCATAATGAGAGATGTAAAGGGCAAATCCTACAAAGGTGATCTTCTAAAACACCATAGATATAGACAGGATAACACCATAGATATAGGCAAAATAGGCAGCTGCCTAGAGCATCCTCTCCATGGGGAGCACCATCTGAAGCACCTGCCCAGCCACAACCCCCATGCCGTGAGTAGGGGGTATGTTACAGTGTGTCACCCCAGTATTAAGTAGATTACATGGGAGGAGGTTTGTTACAACGTTTCACCCCAGTAGCAAGAAGATTACATGAGGAGGAGGTTTGTTACAGTGTGTCACACCAGTAGTAACAAGATTACATGAGGAGGAGGTTTGTTACAGTGTGTCACCCCAGTAGTAAGGAGATTACATGAGGAGGGGATTTGTTACATTGTGTCACCCCAGTAGTAAGGAGATTATATGAGGAGGAGGTTTGTTACAGTGTGTCACCACAGTAGTAAGGAGATTACATGAGGAGGGGATTTGTTACAGTGTCTCACCCTAGTAGTAACAAGATTACATGAGGAGGAGGTTTGTTACAGTGTATCACACCAGTAGTAAGGAGATTACATGAGGAGGAGGTTTGCTACAGTGTGTCACCCCAGTAGTAAGGAGATTACATGAGGAGGAGGTTTGTTACAGTGTGTCACCCCAGTAGTAAGGGGATTACATGAGGAGGAGGTTTGCTACAGTGTGTCACCCCAGTAGTAAGGAGATTACATGAGGAGGAGGTTTGTTACAGTGTATCACCCCAGTAGTAAGGGGATTACATGAGGAGTAGGTTTGTTACAGTGTGTCACCCCAGTAGTAAGGTGATTACATGAGGAGGGGGTTTGTTACAGTGTGTCACCCCAGTAGTAAGGAGATTACATGAGGAGGAGGTTTGTTACAGTGTGTCACCCCAGTAGTAAGGAGATTACATGAGGAGGAGGTTTGTTACAGTGTCTCACCCCAGTAGTAACGAGATTACATGAGGAGGGGATTTGTTACAGTGTGTCACCCCAGTAGTAAGGAGATTACATGAGGAGGAGGTTTGTTACAGTGTCTCACCCCAGTAGTAACGAGATTACATGAGGAGGGGATTTGTTACAGTGTGTCACCCCAGTAGTAAGGTGGGGCATGTCAAAGGGCATAGCCAATGGACAGGGTCAAGGGTCGGCAAAATTAGCTTTCGCAAAAATCCTTGCACCAGCCCTGGTTGCCCCAAGGGTAATGGAAATGGTGTAAAGGGAGAAACCAATACCTGTCCCCTCTGTCCTGGATGACTTATTCTGGCACCATAAGGAAGGATAGTCAAATGCTAAAATATATTATCTTAGAAGAACATAAGAATCAGAGATACATGAAAAGTACATTGTAATAATAGATCCGCTTAGTACATACACTATTACCATTCTCCGCCTTAAAAGACAGATATAGTTTACCAGTAAGTGCTTATGTTCTATATAAACAGTCATACAGCAATATCTTCTAGACAACAACTCAGCGGGTACTTTTCCACCCACGACATCCTTTGAGTTGTGTAATAACTCGACCAGAGCGCTTATTTTACGTATTTATAATGTTTTCTACCTCAACAGATAACTTCACTCATAAACATCCCGACATGAATAAGTGGGAGACATAAAGTCCTCACCCCTATTCAGTGGCAGATTATCTGGTCTCACAGGGAGAATCAATACAAAATCACAAGGCATTGGTACCATACAATGTAGTCAAGAAATTGGATCAGCTCACCATAGAATTTAAATGTCCCGGTATCCAGCACAACTTCTCCTCGTGGAAGCTGAGAGACCAACACTGAGGCTGGGTCCTCAGGTGACTCAATCATGAAAAATTAAGGTGGACTCCTGGCTCCCGACTCAGACGAAAATCCAATTTTTATTCCAAGGCATTAAAATCCAAGTGCAGCAAATACAAAAAAAATGAATAAAAACCACAGAAACGAAACTCCCAAACGCGTTTCGATCTGATAACAAGTCTTAGTCATTAGTCATGACTAAGACTTGTTAACAATTAGAAACACGTTGGTGCGTTTCGTTTGTGTGTTTTTATTCTATTTTTGCATTTGCTGCACTTGGATTTTAATGCCTTGGAATAAAAATTGGATTTTACCCTGAATCGGGAGCCGGAAGTCCACCTTAATTTGTCATGATTGGTACCATACCCCTGAATTATTACAACATATATCCCTCATCTATCCCCTCTCTGCTGGAGGTGCGCAATTCATATCCCATCCCTTCCCAACATTTTTGGGGATTATCCAGCTCTGAGACACTATTGGCTGGAGGTTCAATCCCTGATTAGGAGGATCACAGCCATTACTGTTCCATTGTGCCCGGAGATTTATATTCTTAAAGGGGTACTCCACTGCTCAGTATTTGGAACAAACTGTTTTGAACGCTGGAGCCAGTGCCGGGAGCTCATGACATTGTAGCCCCGCCCCCTCATGACATCACAACCCGCCCCCTCAGTGCAAGTCTATGGGAGTGGGAGTGACAGCTGGTCTGATTCTGGCAGCGTCACTCTCTTTACCTCTTGTGGAGAATTTATCCCCATACTATAGGACCCTCCCGACTTTGAACTATATAGACAATTTCAGATAGGAGGCATATTATTATCCTTTCTATGTTATTTCTATGGGTTTCTTTTCTTTTTGGAACACAGAGCTCTCTGCAGAATCATGACCACAGTGCTCTCTGCTGACATCTCTGTCCATTTTAGGAACTGTCCAGAGTAGGAGAAAATCCCCATAGCAAACATATGCTGCTCTGGACAGTTCCTAAAATGGACAGATATGTCAGCAGAGAGCACTGTGGTCATGATTTCGCAGAGAGCTCTGTGTTTTAAATCAACTGGTGCCAGAAAGTTAAACAGATATGTAAATTATCCTTCCAGCACTTATCAGCTGCTGTATACTACAAAGGAAATTCTTTTCTTTTTGGATTTCTTTTCTGTCTGACCACACTGCTCTCTGCTGACACCTCTGTTCACGTCAGGAACTGTTTTCCACGGGAGTACCCCTTTAAAGGGGTAATGACCATGTGCGTCCAGCAAGCCCTCAACATTCGGGATCCGCATACGTTCTACCAGTCAGGGGGGGGGCGACCTATTCATCATTAATGTAACGCAACCTGCAGCAGCCGCTTCTCGATAAAGAATGTACGGCCGGAGCGAAGCCGTTTCCATGACAACATAAGTTTTCATGATGAGATTCTCACATAAATGGTCTTGATGATGAAAATAACTGGTTACTGAATTCATGTATTTAAAGTGAATCTCTGGATTAGAACTTAATACCATCTATTTGCCTTGACACAGGTCAAGCTCCAACCCTGAAGAATACAGCGAAAACGTTACGCCACAATGCCGGAGATCCCCAACAGAGGGAGCACTTCTTCCCAGCACCCATACATTTTATTCCATGAATTCCTGGTTAATTCCGGAGAGATAACAGTATAGTCTTGTGCCAACAGGCCATTGGGTACTCGGAAAATGGTTAATGGAGGAAACGACAGCAAATAAATTGGACATAAAAGTACAATAAATGGGATGAAAGGGAATGATGTCATTAGGACAGGTTATACAGTGCCTTGCATAAGTATTCACCCCCTTGGACTTTTCTACCCATTTTGCTCTGTTGCAAACTGGAATTCAAACAGATTTAAATAGTCTTTTTCCATTTTGCAATTTGATTTTAACCTCCCCACCCCCCCCACACACACACACAGTTTCTTTGTCCACCATCCAGACACAGGTGGCTCTTTCATTACACACCCCTGTCCCTTCATTACACACCCCTGTCTCTTCACCACACACATCTGTCACTTCATTACACAATCCTGCCTCTTCATCACACACCCCTGTCTCTTCATTACCCACACTGTCTCTTCATTACACACACCCCTGTCTCTTCATTACCCACATCCCTGTCTCTTCATTACACACACCCCTGTCTCTTCATTACCCACATCCCTGTCTCTTCATTACACACCCCCGTCTCTTCATTACCCACATCCCTGTCTCTTCATTACACACCCCTGTCTCTTCATTACCCACATCCCTGTCTCTTCATTACATAACCCTGTCTCTTCATTACACACCCCAGTCTCTTCATTACATCCCCTGTCTCTTCATTACACACCCTGTCTCTTCATTACACACACCCCTGTCTCTTCATTACCCACATCCCTGTCTCTTCTTTACACACCCCTGTCTTGTCATTACACACCAATGTCTCTTTATCACACACACACACTTGTTTCTTCATTACACACCTCTGTCTCTTCATCACATACCCTGTCTCTTCTTTACACACCCCTGTATTTTCATTACAAACCCCTGTCTATTCCTTACACACCTCTGTCTCTTCATCACACACCCCTGTCTCTTCATTACATCCCCTGTCTCTTCATTACACACCCTGTCTCTTCATTACACACACCCCTGTCTCTTCATTACCCACATCTCTGTCTCTTCTTTACACACCCCTGTCTTGTCATTACACACCAATGTCTCTTTATCACACACACACCTGTTTCTTCATTACACACCTCTGTCTCTTCATCACATACCCTATCTCTTCTTTACACACCCCTGTATTTTCATTACAAACCCCTGTCTATTCCTTACACACCTCTGTCTCTTCATCACACACCCCTGTCTCTTCTTTACACACCATTGTCTTTTCATTACACACCCCTGTATCTTCATTACATACCCCTGTCTCTTTATTACAAACCCCTGTCTCTTCATTACACACTCCTGTCACACCATGCCCCCTCCTTTCATGTCTATGGGGGAGGGGCGTGTCGGCTGACACGCCCCCTCCCATAGACATGAACGGAGGGGGCGTAGTGTGACATCACAAGAGGGCGTAGCAACCGATGCTGCAGGAACCCAGCGTCCGCCCGCGATCTCCTGCAGCACCAGGCGTTCTAAACAAACATGAATGGAGGGGGTGTGGTGTGACATCATGAGGGGGTGTGGCCGCGACATCACGACTGCTGCTGCAGGAATATGGCGTTTGTTTAGAATGCCTGGCGCTGCCGGAGATCAGTGGGACTCCTTGATCGGACATCTTATCCTCTATACTTTGGATAACAGCGGAGTACCATGGGTACTCCCGAGGAAAACTTTTCTTTTTTTATCAACTGGTGCCAGAAAGTTAAACAGATTTGTAAATTACTTCTATTAAAAAAAATCTTAATCCTTCCAGTACTATATTAGCTGCTGAAAACCACAGAGGAAATGGTTTTCTTTTTTGGAACACAGAGCTCTCTGCTGACATCACGAGCACAGTGCTCTCTGCTGACATCTCTGTCCATTTTAAGAACTGTCCAGAGTAGGAGAAAATCCCTATGGCAAACATATGCTGCTCTGGACAGTTCCTAAAATGGACAGAGAGGTCAGCAGAGAGCACTGCGCTTGTGATGTCAGCAGAGAGCTCTGTGTTCCAAAGAGAAAACCATTTCCTCTGTGGTATTCAGCAGCTAATAAGTACTGGAAGGATTAAGATTTTTAATAGAAGTCATTTACAAATCTGTTTAACTTTCTGGCACCAGTTGATTTAAAAAAAAAAAAAAAATACATTTTTCCACCGGAGTACCCCTTTATTATAATGGAAAATAAGGAAAATAAATCAGAATTCTCTGCTCTTGGCTCAGTCATCAATTTTACCTGGTTAGGACGATATCCGAGAGAGTTAAAGAACCCCACGAGCGCGACACAGCTTCTGTTCGCGCCTGAACATCTGATGTAACCGATGGCTTCCTATTAACAATCTTTCACAAATGAAGCTAATTCACTAACTCATTATATATCTTCTTGGGAATATTGTAATTCATCTAAGTTTTGGCACTTCTGTCTCAGAACTCATCAGGATTCTGCAGACCTGACTAGCCCATCAACTATGAAATGGCTTCTGCTCTGCTGAAACATTTATGATAAATTCAGATGGAAGGAAGACTTCAGGAATGGTTAGTTCCTGAGGCGTGAGGCCGCCCTAATGGGACCCTGTCGGAGTGAACTGGACTCGACAAGGGCAGCCAATTGGGCAAGTCAGTTCCGCCGGGGACATTTATATAAATGCAGGTCACATGCAATCTTATAAGGAATATACTAATATAGAAATGTTTAGAAAAAAGGAGACGCGGTACTGTTTTTTTAAAGGGGTACTCCGGTGGAAAACTTTTATTTTTTAAATCAACTGGTGCCAGAAAGTTAAACAGATTTGTAAATGACTTCTATTAAAAAAAATCCAGTACTTATCAGCTGCTGTATACTACAAAGGAAATTCTTTTCTTTTAACATTTCTTTTCAGTCTGACCACAGTGCTCTCTGCTGACACCTCTGTCCATGTCAGGAACTGTCCAGAGCAGGAGAAAATCCCCATAGAAAGCATCTGCTGTTCTGGACAGTTCCTAAAATGGACAGAGGTGTCAGCAGAGAGCACTGTGGACAGATAGAAAATAAATCCAAAAAGAAAAGAATTTCCTCTGTAGTATACAGCGGCTGATAAGTACTGGAAGGGTTAAGATTTTTTAATATAAGTAATTTACAAATCTGTTAAATTTTTTGGCAACAGTTGATTTAAAAAAAAAATAAATAAAGCCACCGGAGTACTCCTTTAACAGAAAGAAAACAAAAGCACAACCCCATCCAAGTTTATTGGACAAGTACAGCTTGGGAGTCTCTTTGAGCAGGAAAAAAAATGAGCAGATGAACCTGAGGGCATTTTTCTTTTTAGAGCTGTTTTTGTGTAGATTTGTCATACATTTGGCCCAGTGATGCACCTCAGGCTATTTTTTTTGTGCCTTTTTTGTTCACACCTTTTTTTTTAAAAGTGTGTACAGACCAGCTGTTAAAGGGGTACTCCGGTAAAAAACTTTTTTTCTTTTAAATCAACTGGTGGCAGAAAGTTAGACATATTTGTAAATTACTTCTATTAAAGAATCTTAATCCTTCCTGTACTTATTAGCTGCTGAATACTACAGAGAAAATTCTTTTCTTTTTGGAATGCTCTCTGATGACATCACGTGCACAGTTCTCTCTGCTGACGTTATTATAATAATAATAACACTTTATTTATTTATTTATTTATTGTTGTCCTTAGTGGGATTTGAACCCAAGTCCCCAGCACTGCTAACCACTGAGCCACCATGCTGCCCTTAGCATACATCTGCTATGCATGGTTGCTAAAATGGACAGAGATGTCAGCAGAAAGCACTGTGCTCGTGATGTCATCAGTGTTCCAAAAAGAAAGGAATTTCCTCTGTAGCATTCAGCAGCTAATAAGTACTGGAAGGATTAAGATTTTTTAATAGAAGTTATTTACAAATATGTTTAACTTTCTGCCACCAGTTGATTTAAAAGAAAAAAGGTTTTCACCAGAGTACCCCTTTAAGGTTAGTCTCATGCAGTGGTAATTAATTTATCAACTGAGACTTTTTGTGAAAAGGCACAAAAAATGTGCAAAACCACCGAAAATTCTCTAAACTGCACCAGCCCAGACTTAGCTTAGCTTTTTGGTTGGCCACATGTCCTCTTTAAGAAAGAAGACAACTGTCTCTCTAGTGACACTTATACTACCTTACATAGCTACCTTGTAAGGTAACAGTTGACCTATAAAAGAGCTTAAAGGGGTACTCCGCCCCTAGACATCTTATCTCCTATCCTTACGATTGGGGATAAGATGTCTGATTGCTGGGGTCCCTTCCCCCCACAATCTCTCTGCTGCACCCGGCATTCATTTAGAGCATCGGGTGCGGCGGCAGAGGCTTGTGACATCACTACCACGCCCCCTCAATGCAAGTCTATGGGAGGGGGCATGACGGCCGTCACACCCCCTCCCATACAGTTGCATTGAGGGGGCATGGCCATGATGTCACGAGCGGGGTGTGACCGTGACTGCACAAGTCTCTGCCCCGCATCGCCACTCATCCGGCACCAGATGTCTGGGGTGCCGCACCCGCGATCCCAACAGCTTGACCCCTGCGATCAGGATAGAGGACAAGATGTCTAGTGGCGGAGTACCTTTTTAAAGAGGCACTCTGGTGGAAAACAAATGTTTTCATATAAACTGGTGCCAGAAAGTCATACAGATTTGTAAATTACGTCTATTTAAAAATCTGAACCCTTCCAGTACTTATCAGCTGCTGTACATTCCAGAGGAAGTTGCGTTGTTCTTTCCCGTCTGACCACAGTGCTCTCTGCTGACACCTCTGTCCGTGTTTGGAACGGTCAAGAGCAGGAACAAATCCCCATAGCGAATGGACAGAGGTGGCAGCAGAGAGCAATGTGGTCCGACTGGAAAGAACTACACAACTTCCTCTGCAGCTGATAAGTACTGGAAGGATTAAGATTTTTAAATAGAAGTCATTTACAAATCTATATAACTTTCTGGCACCAGTTGATTTGAAAACATTTTTCTTTTTCCCATCGGAGTACCCCTTTAAAGCACAAAAAGGGATATTAGTTAACCCACGCATCTCTGTACACAGCTGTTTATTGTTTTTTTGATCCTCGCCAGTACGGAACGAAATACTGGTAGAATGGGTGAGAAGTCATTGATGCAGCTGTGGGTAGCGGTGCCATTTGTACTTTGTTGCTACTTTTGGTAGGTCATTGGTTTTAGCTCTTTGCCCTATAATAAGAGAACGGTTTGGCATGCTACACTTCTACATAATGACTCCAATATTTCTCATGACTCTATCCCACAAATACAATTAAAATGTTTAAGGAGAATGTTACAATATCTTCTGACAGCGGCTGTTCCGTAGTGCGTTTGGTTACAGAGCCAAAGACTGGGACAAAAGGTCAAACTGTTATTGCTTAAGCTAAAGTACTTCTTTATTTTGCTTCTCTTTTCTTTTTTTCCTTGATGTTACCTTCAAAGTGAAGCTCTTTGAACACTACTTCTATATAAACATCTGCCTGAAATCAAAGTGGGAAAGAAGAAATAGCAGAAATTCTGGCTGGAACCCGATAGCCCCTTGACTTAAGCCAGCCATAGGTGGAGAGCGCACTTTACTAAGTACAAATGCGCCATTAATGGCTTCATCCCAGATTGAAATAGTCTTCAAAGTCAATGGATGAACTGTAGGTCATGGTTTTTATTATTCAGGTGATGGTGTCAAATACAATTTGTCTTATTCCAAACACCAAGGAGCGTGTTGGAGATGTACAGAGTCTCAGATGTAAATGGTCTGTAATGGTATCATGTAGAGCAATGGGGGTCTAAAGATCTTCTGGTAGTAGGCGGGTAAGTATGGCAATTCAAGCCGGGTAAGTATGGCAATTCTAGCCGGGTAAGTTTGGTCAGGGTCCTATAGTGAAATGCACCCATTGGTGTTTATTCGTGTCACCAAACCTCCTTTCAGTAGGAATGATAGCTACCAAGGCTTTACATTGGTTGGATGGTGCCCTATGTGGTGCCGCCTTGTTACCTACCTCCCCCATTCTTTGTATAATATACAATAATGCAACGTGTCCTACATACTTTTGTAATGGGCTTGACATTTGTTTGATGGTAACCTTTTTGGGACCTTCTGTTACCTACCACCCCCACCTTTGTATGGAATACCATCATACAGTGTGTCATTCCTAAACTTTTGCAATGTGCAGTCAATGTGTTCCATTGGGCCAGGTAACCAGTTTGGCTGTGGACCGCTACCTATGCCATTGACTGGTTTTCACAATTTGTCTTATTCCAAACACTAAGGAGTGTATTGGAGATGTACAGAGTCTCAGATGTAAATGGTAGCTTCTCTTCTGTCTGTAATGGTATCCTGTAGAGCAATGGGGGCCTAAAGATCTTCTAGTAGTAGGCAGGTAAGTATGGCATTTCTAGCCGGGTAAGTATGGTCAGGGTCCTATAGTGAAATGCACCCATTGGTGTTTATTCGTGTCACCAAACCTCCTTTCAGTAGGAATGATTGCTACCAAGGCTTTACATTGGTTGGATGGTGCCCTATGTGGTGCCGCCTTGTTACCTACCTCCCCATTCTTTGCATAATATACAGTCATGCAAAACGTCTTACTTACCTTTTGTAATGGGCTTGACATTTGTTTGATGGTAACCTTTTTTGGGACCTTCTGTTACCTACCACCCCCACCTTTGTATGGAATACCATCATACAGTGTGTCATTCCTAAACTTTTGCAATGGGCAGTCAATGTGTTACCATTGGGCCAGGTAGCCAGTTTGGCTGTGGACCGCTACCTACGCCGTTGACTGGTTTTCACCCTTGAACCCTGTGCTATAAGGATCTTCAATCCTCAGACACTATCTCTGGAAGTGGAAGTGGCATCTAGCTCAGTGGGTCAAGAAATGCTTGTGTAGGGTACCAAGGGGATAGGCAGAGGTGAGTCCGAGTACTGGCTGAGGTATGTACATGGCTGGAAAAAGATAAACAAGTTAAGTCAGTCCACAAAGGAGAGTCGCTGGTCACTACTGATAAAGCGGAATATTTAAAATAGCTGAACAAATCGCGAGGTGTCAGTCCTTGCAGGCCAGGAAAACAGAGGTGCTTCACGTAGCAATGGGTGCAGTATAAAACGATACAATGAAGGAATGAAAGAACGGAGCACACACCTGAGAGTTCCTGCTGCCACTGCTTTATTCACAGTTCATATAGAACATCAGCACGACATCTTCCTCACAGACACGAGCAGAGGTACAAGGCAGGAGCGTTCACCTGGACGACAGACGCTGTTTCGCGCCGATTGGCCAATCGGCGTGAAACAGCGTCTGTCGTCCAGATGAAAGCTCCTGCCTCGTATCTCTGCTCGTGTCTGTGGGGAAGATGTCGTGCTGATGTTCTATATGAACTGTGAATAAAGCCGTGGCAGCAGGAACTCTCAGGTGTGTGCTCCGTTCTTTCATTCCTTTCATTGTATCAAGTTAAGTCAGTCAATTGGCCAAGCTGGGGCCATAGACTGGAAAATAAACACTGTAGTTTAGGCAGGGTAAAGTTGGTGTGGCTTCCTAATATACCGGCTGATTAGAAGGAGAAAGTTTTGCCCTAGTTCCCTAGCCCCTTTAGAAGCAGAAAGAGCACACATGCACCCTACAGGTAGAGCCAGGAAGAGCAGGGGGCAGATGTCGATGAGAGTGTGGAGGAGCACAAGGAACAGCACATGGAAAGTAGGGAATCTGGTAGCCCCATGGGCTGGGAAGAGAAGATACAGTCATGGACCTCTGGGGTTACATGTTTCCTCTTGGCTTAGAGTATCTGAAAGTGATAGGTGAGAGTATCTGTTTAACTTTCTGGCACCAGTTGATTGGAATTTTTTTTTCCACCGGAGTACCCCTTTAAGGTATTCTGCAATGTGATTGGCATGTCACTGGCATCAAGGATATAGTGTCAACATCATTGTCTCTAACCTCTTCCACCATATCTAATATTTTCTTTCAATTTGACTTAGGTGCCGGGGCAGAAAACCAACATGATGAAGCCAAGTCAGAAAAAAATTGACCCCATAATTAATGTCCAGACATACCGTAGGCTTCATCTTGTGAAGATGACTTTCAGATTACTTGTCACTTGCTCTTAGCAGCTGATGCTATGCTTCTGACACTTACGGTAGACGGCATATGACTTTTGTTAGATTTTTTTTCACCTTTGAGGGAAAACTGTAATGGAGCTCAGCATGGGGAAAGAGTCCATTTTAGAAGAAATTCCCAAGTACAGGTCACAGAATTTAGGATTAGTTGGGGAATGTGTAAAGACTGGACTCCATTTTGGTCTTATACACAGTATTTTATAGACTTCAGAAAAATACACCCCATCTGTTTATAGTAAAAGGTGTGTGTGTGTGTGGGGGGGGGGGGGGGGGGTGAAGTAGGCCAGACCTGTATTCATAAAGTAAATGACGTAGGGTTGGTGGAAGTCAAATTGGTGGGAATGGACAGGGTTAATGTTCCTGGAGGGATACACCAAATGGCAAATGATTTAGGTAAACTAGAAAAATGGGCAGAACTCTGGACACTGACATTTAATGTAAATAAGTGCAAGATAATGCACCAGGCGCACCAAAGCGCTCGGACAGAATATAGAATGTGTGATACAGTTCTAACCTCAGTATCTGAGAAAAGGGATCAAGGGGTCATTATTTGAAAATGTAATAGAGCAGCAGGCAATGCTAGCAGAATGCTTGGGTGTATAGGGAGAGGTAATAGCAGTAGAGAAGAAAGTGCTCATGGGTGTATAGAGAGAGTTATTTGCAATAGAGGGAAGTGCGCATTGGTGTATAGGGAGAGGTATTATCAGTAGAGGAAAGTGTTCATGGGTGTATGGGGAGAGGTATTTGCAGTAGAAAGAGTGAAGTGCTCATGGGTGTATAGGGAGATGTATTAGTAGTAGAAAAAGGGAAGTACTTTTGGGTGTACAGGAAGATGTATTAGAAGTAGAAAGAGAGAAGTGCTCATGCCGCTGTACAGAGCACTGGTGAGACCTCACTTGGGTTATTGTGCACAGTACTGAAGACCATTTCTCCTAAAGGATATGGATACATGTGAGAGAGTTCAGAGGAGATACTAAACTAGTACATGGACTGCAGGATAAAACTTACCAGGAAAGGTTACAGGAGAAGAAAGAAGAGACAGAGGGTATGATAGAAACTTGTATATACATAAAGGGAATCAACACGGTAAAGGAGAAGAGATTATATAGGGGAAAAACTACCACAAGAGGATATAGTGTTATATTAGAGAGAAAAGGTTTCTACAGTACTATAAGGAAGTATTACTTTACTGAGAGAGTAGTGGATGCATGGAAGAGTCTTCCTGCAGAAGTGGTCACTGCAAATACAGTAAAGGAGTTTAAGAATGCATGGGATAAGCATAAGGCTATCCTTCATATAAGATAGAGATATGTATAAAGCTATCCTTCATATAAGATAGAGATATGTATAAAGCTATCCTTCATATAAGATAGGGATAAACATAAGGCTATCCTTCATATAAGATAGGGATAAACATAAGGCTATCCTTCATATAAGATAGGGATAAACATAAGGCTATCCTTCATATAAGATAGGGATAGGCATAGATTACTGTATATATAGTTTCTACCCGAATTCATATATATATATATATATATATATATATATATATATATATATATATATATATATATATACTGCTTAAAAAAATAAAAGGAACACTAAGACAACACATCCTAGATCTGAATGAATGAACTAATCGTATGAAATACTTTCCTCTTTACATAGTTGAATGCGCTGACAACAAAATCACACAAAAATGATCAATGGAAATCAAATATATGAACCCATGGAGGTCTGGATATGGAGTCACACTCAAAATCACAGTGGAAAACCCCACTACAGGCCGATCCAACTTTATGTAATGTCCTTAAAACAAGTCCCAATGAGGCTCAGTAGTGTGTGTGGCCTCCACGTGCCCGTATGACCTCCCTACAACGCCTGGGCATGCTCCTGAGGGATGTCCTCCCAGACCTGGACTAAAGCATCCGCCAACTCCTGGACAGTCTGTGGTGGATGGAGCGAGACGTCCCAGATGGGCTCAATCGGATTCAGGGGAACGGGCGGCCAGTCCATAGCATCAATGCCTTCCTCTTGTAGGAACTGCTGACACTCCAGCCATATGAGGTCTAGCATTGTCTTGTATTAGGAGGAACCCAGGGCCAACCGCACCAGTATATGGTCTCACAAGGGGTCTGAGGATCTCATCTAGGTACCTAATGGCAGTCAGGCTACCTCTGGCAAGGCAGAACAAACAAATGATGATCCAGCACTTGCAAAAACTAAGCAGCTTTATTGAAGATCACTGTACAGGGATAAAACCAACCATATCATCAGACGCGTTTCAAGCGCATGCGCTCTTCTTCGGTGATGCTTCTGGCAAGCACATGAAGGGCTGTGCGGCCCCCCTAAGAAATGCCACCCCACACCATTACTGACCCACCGCCAAACCGGTCATGCTGGAGGATGTTGCAGGCAGCAGAACGTTCTCCGCAGCATCTCTAGACACTGTCACATCTGTCACATGTGCTCAGTGTGAACCTGCTTTCATCTGTGAAGAACACAGGGCACCAGTGGCGAATTTGCCAATCTTGGTGTTCTCTGGCAAATGTCAAATGTCCTGCACGGTGTTAGGCTGTAAGCACAACCCCCACCTGTGGACATCCGGCCCTCATACCACCCTCATGGAGTCTGTTTCTGACTGTTTGAGTGGACACATGCACATTTGTGGTCTGTGGTCATCACCTGGAAAACCACTCCTTAATTCGGGGTGTCTTGCTAATCGCCTATAATTTCCACCTGTTGTCTGTTCCATGTGAAATTGATTGTCAGTGTTCTTCCTGAGTGGACAGTGGGATCTCACAGAAGTGTCATTGACTTGGAGTTACATTGTGTCGTTTAAGTGCTCCCCTAATTTTTTTGAGCAGTGTATTGTATATATATATATATATATATATATATATATATATATATATATATATGTATACAGTGATCCCTCAACTTACAATGGCCTCAACATACAGTAGTTTCAACATACAATGGTCTTTTCTGGACCATTGTAAGTTGAAACCAGTCTCAACATACAATGCTACGGACAGTACAGATCTGCAAAACATATCAATAGCTGGAAGAACCGACCAATCAGAATGGACATTCACTGGTAAAACACCTGTATTACTGAAGTGCATGCACTGACTGGTGTCTGGTAGCGCCCCCTACAGTACAGGGAGGTATTACATGTTCTGTACTCTTTACCTGTATTACTGAAGTGTGTGCACTTACTGATATCTGGTAGCGCCCCCTACAGTACAGGGACGTATTATATGTTCTGTACTCTTTACCTGTATTACTGAAGTGCATGCACTGAATGGTGTCTGGTAGAGCCCCCTACAGTACAGGGAGGTATTTCATGTTCTGTACTCTTTACCTGTATTACTGAAGTGTATGCACTGACTGGTGTCTGGTAGCTCCCCCTACAGGGAGGTATTACATGTTCTGTACTCTTTACCTGTATTACTGAAGTGTATGTACTGACTGGTGTCTGGTAGTGCTCCCTACAGTACAGGGAGGTATTACATGTTCTGTACTCTTTACCTGTATTACTGAAGTGTATGTACTGACTGGTGTCTGGTAGCGCCCCCTACAGTACAGGGAGGTATTACATGTTCTGTACTCTTTACCTGTATTACTGAAGTGTATGCACTGAATGGTGTCTGGTAGCTCCCCCTACAGTACAGGGAGGTATTACATGTTCTGTACTCTTTACCTGTATTACTGAAGTGTATGTACTGACTGATGTCTGGTAGCGCCCCCTACAGTACAGGGAGGTATTACATGTTCTGTACTCTTTACCTGTTCCAGGGTTACCTGCTCCGTTGGACACCAGGTGAGGGTGGCTCCATCTTACTATTTTAGGACATTGTGTACTGTACAGGACCCTGAAGAAGCTCCTGTCCTCTTCATAGACCAGTGTTTCCCAAGCAGGGTGCCCCCAGCTGTTGCAAAACTACAACTCCCAGCATGCCCGGACAGCCTTTGGCTGTCCGGGCATGCTGGGAGTTGTAGTTTTGCAACAGCTGGAGGCACCCTGCTTGGGAAACACTGACATAAACAGTGATTTACAGCTCCCAGCAGATCTTTATTACTTTTATATGGAAGGATTTGCTTTATCTATATTAGTTATCTACTTATTTTTCTTTAATCCTCACTTTTTCCTATTTTTGGATGACATTTTGGGCCTTTAGAATCAATTACCAGGTAGAGTTATGGTCTCAACATACAATGGTTTTTAACGTAAAATGGAACCGATTAATATAGTAACTTGAGGGACCACTGTATATATATATGGATATATATATATATATATATATATATATATATATATATATATATATAATTTATATATATATATATATATATATATATATATATATATATATATATATATTTATATATATAATTATATATATATATATATATATATATATATATATATATAATGTATTTATTTATTTTTTAAGAATATGTACTGGATGCTATTCTTTATTGCCCGACTTAGTCCCTATCTGCCCCGATCACTGGCTACAAAGACAAAGAGACATCACTGGCGGCTGGGTGTAAATAGAAGACGCCCGGGTAAGTCCTGAATCTCAATAATGTCATCGCCTCCCATGCATTGTTGTCACCATAAGACAATTTTCTCTGGTCTCCTCCAATCGGTCTTAACCTTGTGTCACACATTATTACTTCCCCCCCATGCCGAGTGCTATAAGGGCTAACACTGTCACTAAGGCCACGTAGGAGCTGAGCCACTAAATATAGAACACCACAGACCTTTCCGCACACATCTCCGCACGCTTACATTCATTTTAGTTACAAGATCAAAGAGCGGCCATGTTGTTATTCAAAAACAGTAAAAGAGAAGTCAACCTAATGCACAGCTAAGCAGTGGGAAGTCAATTATTCCCGGATAATCATCCATTACATCAATAAATAATAAAACACTGAAACCGCGCTGTACTGTGAGCCGAGGAAACATTACATTATTCCACCTTAAAGGATTCAAATAACGATGTGCAAGAGAAAATAAGTCTCATTCGGGGCATTTAAAGATGTGCAGGATCGGGGAAAAACAAAACATGCATGCGTCATTCTAGAAACAGTTTAAAGGGGTACTCCGCCCCTGGCATCTTATCCCCTATCCAAAGGATAGGGGATAAGATGTCAGATCGCCGCGGTCCCGCTGCTGGGGAGCCCCGGGGATGGCCGCTGCAGCACCCCGCTATCATTACTGCGCAGATCGAGTTCGCTCTGTGCGTAATGACGGGCGATACAGGGGACGGAGCAGCGTGACGTCATGGCTCCGCCCCTCATGACATCACGGCCCGTACCCTTAATGCAAGTGTATGGCAGGGGGCGTGACGACCGCCACGCCCCCTCCCATAGACTTGTATTGACGGGGGCGGGCCGTGACATCACGAGGGGCGGGGTCGTGATGTAACGATGCTCCGTCCCCTGTATTGCCCGTCATTACGTGCAGAGCGATCTCGATCTGCGCAGTAATGATAGCGGGGTGCCGCAGCAGCGATCCCCGGGGTCCCCAGCGATCTGACATCTTATCCCCTATCCTTTGGATAGGGGATAAGATGTCTAGGGGCAGAGTACCCCTTTGAGGGGTACTCCCCTGGAAAAAAGAATATTTATTTATTTATTTTAAATCATCTGGTGCAAGAAGGTTAAAAAAGATTTGTAAGTTACTTCTATTAAAAAATCTTAATCCTTCCAGTACTTATCAGCTGCTGTATAAAAAAAAAAAATATATATATATATATATATATATATATATATATATATATATATATATATGTATATATATATATATATTCCAGTGGAGTGCCCCTTTAACATCAGCACAAAAACTAAGCCCATCAGGATCTTCATGGTATCATCAGCAGGTACATGTCGGCCTTACATCACTAGGCACCGGCTCCAATGGACTGTGGAGAGAAGGAAACGTGTTGTGAGGGATGTATCACACTTCTCTATCCAACGTCTGATGGACCCGTCTGGGTTTGGTAAATTCCAGAAGAACGTTACCTGCCTGACTACATTGTGCCAGCTGTAAGGTTTGGTGGAGGAGGGACGATGCCATGGGGTTGTTATTCACGGGTCGGTCTGTTGTTATTCAGGGGTCAGTCTGTTGTTATTCAGGGGTCGGTCTGTTATTCAGGGGGCGGTCTGTTGTTATTCAGGGGTCAGTCTGTTGTTATTCAGGGGTCAGTCTGTAGTTATTCAGGGGTCGGTCTGTTGTTATTCAGGGGTCGGTCTGTTGTTATTCAGGGGTCGATCTGTTGTTATTCAGGGGTCAGTCTGTTGTTATTCAGGGGTCAGTCTGTAGTTATTCAGGGGTCGGTCTGTTGTTATTCAGGGGTCGGTCTGTTGTTATTTAGGGGTCGGTCTGTTGTTATTCAGGGGTCAGTCTGTTGTTATTCAGGGGTCAGTCTGTTGTTATTCAGGGGTCGGTCTGTTGTTATTCAGGGGTTGGTCTGTTGTTATTGAGGGGTCAGTCTATTGTTATTCAGGGGTCAGTCTGTTGTTATTCAGGGGTCGGTCTGTTGTTATTCAGGGGTCAGTCTGCTGTTATTCAGGGGTCGGTCTGTTGTTATTCACGGGTCGGTCTGTTGTTATTCAGGGGTCGGTCTATTGTTATTCAGGGGTCGGTCTGTTGTTATTCACGGGTCGGTCTGTTGTTATTCAGGGGTCAGTCTGTTGTTATTCAGGGGTCGGTCTGTTGTTATTCAGGGATCGGTCTGTTGTTATTCAGGGGTCGGTCTATTGTTATTCAGGGTTCGGTCTGTTGTTATTCAGGGGTCGGTTTCAGCCCCTTAGTTCCAGTTAAGGGAAATCTTAATACTTCAAACATTATGGACAATTGTCTTTTCTGGCTTTGTGGGAACAGTTTTGGTACGGTCCTTTTCTGTTCCATCATGACTGAGTGAGGTCCATGAAGAAATGGAGGGGGTGTGGGGGGGTCTGCTGTGAAAGAACTTGAAGAGCCCGGACCTCAACCACATCCAAAACCTATGGTATAAACTAGAGCATCAGATCTTATAGAAAGTCTTCTCAGAAGAGTGGAAGCTGTTACATATCAAAGGAGAAACAACTTTATATTAATGTCTGTGGATTTGCACTGAGATGTCCTGAAAGCTTCAGAACATGGAATGTGGAGGGATCCCAATATTTTTGCCTAGGTAAACAGATATGAGATAGATAGATAAATGGATAGAAAGATAGATAGATAGATAGATAGATAGATATGAGATAGATAGATAAATAGATAGAAAGATAGATATATAAATAGATATGAGATAGATAGCTATGAGATAGATAGATAGATAGATATGAGAAAGATAGATATGAGATAGATAGATAGATATGAGATAGATATATATGAGATAGATAGATATGAGATAGATAGATATGAGATAGATAGATAGATAGATATGAGAAAGATAGATAGATAGATATGAGATAGATAGATAGATAGATATGAGATAGATAGATATGAGATAGATAGATATGAGATAGAAAGATAGATAGATAGATATGAGATAGATATGAGATAGATAGATAGATAGATAGATAACGGTGACGTGAGGTCACAGAAACGTTGCTCGCATTTTGTTCACTGGATTAATGGAATAAACTTCCACCTTTTTTGACACAAATACCTTTGTGTGCTGCTGTCTTCTGGATTTTTAGATAGATAGATAGATAGATATGAGATAGAAAGATATAGAGATAGAGAGATAGATAAGAGATAGATACATATGAGATAGATATATAGATAGATATGAGATAGATAGATAGATATGAGATAGATGGATATGCGATAGATAGATTGATATGAGATAGATAGATAGATAGATAGATAGATATGAGATAGATAGATAGATAGATAGATAGATAGATATGAGATAGATAGATAGATAGATAGATAGATATGAGATAGATAGATAGATATGAGATACATAGATAGATATGAGATAGATAGATAGATAGATATGAGATAGATAGATATGAGATAGATAGATAGATAGATAGATAGATAATAGGAGATAGATAAATAGATATGAGACAGATAGATAAGACAGACAGACATTTTTTTACATTTCTATTAATGCTGTAGTTTTACTTTATTTTCCTTAAGTAATAAATGATGTTTTCTTTAATCCTATAAATGTTAATGATTTCCTAAGTACATGTTTAGTTATAGAGATTTAGTGATATTTTCTTCTCTATCAGACCTCTAAGCAGTGTGCGGGGTTCTTCCACCCACTCAAGGTACATTGCTATTTGCAGTAATTTCGTGTTCAGTGAAGTGAACAGGAGCAGGCTCAGTGAAGAGGTATAATTTCATATCTTCTATGTAGTTCTAGGAAATACTTTAGATTAATATTGATTCTAAAATTAGCATTTGTACATAATGTGTAATGTTTTACCAGAGGGGAGGAAGGGTTTGTTATATTTTTAAGATTGTGCTAGGTGACATAAGGTTTTAAATTAAGGACCTACAATGACATGAAAAAGTAGAATAAAAAAAAATGGCAAAAAACCAAAAAAACAAAGAATCATCATGGTATGCAAATGTGGGTACTCCGCTGCTAGAAATCTTATCCCCTATCCAAAGGATAGGGAATAAGTTGTCTGGTTGCGGGGTCCGGCTGCCGGGACCCCTACGATCTCCAGCAGCATCTGGCATTCTAAACAAATGTGGTGTTCCTGCGGCAGTGGTCGTGATGTCACAGCTTCCCCCCTTCCATTCATGTCTATGGGAGGGGGCGTGTCGGCCGACCCGCCCCTTCCCGTAGACATGAATTGAGGGGGCGTTACCGTGACATCACGAGGGGGCGTGATCGTGACATCACGACCACTGCCTCAGGCTCCGAGCGTTCTGAACAAAATGTTCAGAACGCTGGAGCACCGGCGTACCCCTTTAACTATAAAGCATGAGGTGGTGTGGATCCCTTTGCATACTAGTTGCTGTCAACTTAGTCAGTACGCAATTATAGAATAGCACTTACTGCTGAGCGTTGTACAATACGTGTAGTATAGGTGGGGTCTCACAACTGGTAGTAACTCCTCCCATAGACCACAGAGTGGACCATGATATGAATCAACTTCAAACAACCTTGTAGGGATATCTGGGCGCATACCAAGATGAGCCAATGGACCAAGGGGTTAACAGTACAATGGAAAGTACAATGCAACACGAACAACACATTTCTAGGCCTCTCCAGTCCCTTCATCAGGAGTCTCCTGAAGCTGTTCGGAGAAGGGGATCATGTGGAAGCCTATAGTATTGCAATGGTATGGTAGCCATGCGTATGGTTTCATCCAAAAAAGAAAATGGCATGCACCTAGTGTATTTTGCATCAACTATCTACATGACCTTGGCCTAAAGTGTAGAATGGTAATTCTGTAAAAAAAAGAGGACATGACTGTGAGATCCAAGTTGACCCCACCTTTAGGGTATTTTTAAATGGGAAAAACCTAATGGTTTTTTTAATGTCGATTTCCACATCAAAAACCATACAGTGTCACTTTTAGAAAGCCCCTCCTCCACTGACTTCAATAGGAGGTGGGTAACCTCGAAGAAAATAATTGAGGTAAAAATAATTGAGATAAATGGAGGCTGACCCCTCCCAAGCTGACCTTGGCTTATGCATTTGCTATTTTTTCCATTTATGCCCCATTATGCCGTCAACCGTGCAGGATCATAAACATAATTTTTTTCATTTATTCATTTATTTCTTAAATCATTTTTTATGGGATAGAGGGTGGAGGAGGATTATTATTTTTTTATTTTTTATTTTTATTAGGGAAGTGGTTTGTATTTATTTTTAAAACTATTTTTTATTATTTTATTTACACTTTTTAAAGGGGTACTCCACCCCAAGACATCTTATCCCCTATTCAAAGGGGACCCCCATGATCTCCGTTCTTCACCCTGTGTTTGTTTAGAGCATCGGGGCAGTGCCGGAGGCTTGTGATGTCACGGCCACGCCCCGCTCATGATGTCACGGTCATGCCCCCTTAATGCAAGTCTATGGGAGGGGGCGAGACGGCCGTCACGCCCCCTCCCATAGACTTGCATTGAGGGGGCATGGCCATTATGTCACGAGCGGGGGGCGGCCATGACGTCACGAGCCCCCGCCCTGCATCGCCAGTCATCCAGCACGGAGAAAAGTTCGCTTTGTGCATTGGATGTCTGAGGTGCCGCAGCCGAGATTGTGGGGGTCCCCAGCAGCGGGACCCCCGCAATCAGACATCTTATCCCCTATACTTTGGATAAGGGATAAGATTTCTAGGGGTAGAGTCTACCTTTAAGTCCACATAGAAGACTCTTATAAGCCATCCTTGGGTTGCTAATACTGTTCAGTGCGATGCAATTGCGTAGCATTGATCATGATGAATTTAAACTTATTAGCAGGGCCAATATGGGTGACATGGAGGGCTTCTGAAGGACTCATCCTAACTTCCACGGTGGCTTTTTTTTTTTTTGTGGGGGGGGGGGGGTATGGATCAAAGCCCCCAGCAGTAGTGATTTTTACCATTCAAATGCTGCAATCGACATTGATCACGGCATTCAAAGGGTTCAATGACGGACATCAGTGTAATCATTGATGTCTGTCATTACCGGTGAGTAACGGCTGCTAGTAGCAGCCGGCTTTCACCAGCTATGAAACGGAGTTTGCGTCATTGTCCCCGATATATATATATATGGCACGCCTTGTCAAGGGATTAAAAAGGCCTCTGAACAATGTAAACTGGAATATGATTGGTTGCTATGGGCAACTTCTCCTCTGTCCCCCTGCACAATGTTTGATAAATCTCCGCCTTTGTGTTTCAACATTTTACAGTTTTTCATATTTTTTTTTTTTCCGATTGACTAATTATTGTATGAAAATGAGGCCTAATAATTGAGATTTCTATAGCAGGAGTTAATAATAGGCTGCGCACAGCTGTATTCAGCGCACATTCCCATTTGTTTATATACAATACGATATCATGACGTGAATTTTCTGGATCATTTCCCCGAATATTATTGGGGCCGTCATTGTGTATTGTTCGGTTAATTGCACCTTTTTCCACAAGATGGCTACTATTGTGTCTGCAGGCATAAAATAAAGCTTATAATTGTAATTTAATAGATTGAATAATTTGAGGCTAAGGGCCATGAAATGTATACGTTGTGTATTGTTCTGCGAATCTGAACATTGCTCGTAAACCGTGCAGTAGAAAAAAAAATTACCGTATTTTTCGCCATATAGGACGCTCCGGCATATAAGACTCACCCAATTTTAAAGGAGGAAAATCTAGAAAACAATGTAACATATAGGACAGTGATCTTCAACCAGCGGACCTCCAGATGTTGCAAAACTTCAACTCCCAGTATGCCCGGACAGCCGTTGGCTGTCCGGGCATGCCAGGAGTTGTAGTTTTGCAACATCTGTAGGTCCGCAGGTTGAAGACCATTGGTATAGGAGGTAATACTCACGTGTCCCCGCCGCTCCGGACTCGTCACCGCTGCCCTGGATGTCGCCCTCCATCGCTGTCGCAGCATCCCCGGGGTGTCCCTGTGGCTCTGGAACGTCTCTGCTGCCCGGTATCCTCGCTGTCCATCGCCGCCATCACGTCGCTACGCACGCCACTACTATTGGATGACGGGACAGCGTGCGTGATGACATGATGACGATGAAGGAGAGCGCCGGCCATGCAGGGGATCCCCGCATGGAGCAGACACCAAGGAGGCAGGTAAGGTCCCTCCCGGTGTAGCCGGGTTAGTGTCACTTTACCTTCAGACGAGGCGGTCACCTTTGATCGCCACGTCTGAAGGGTCAATACAGGGCATCACCGCGATCGGTGATGTCCTGTATTAGCCGCGTGTCCCGACCGCAGGGACCGCCGCAATAGAACAGGGTTTTAATGTGTATTCGCCGTATTAGACGCACCAACTTTCCCCCCCCCACGGTACGGTACCTTTGAATTTCATAACCAATAGGTAGACAGCTCTCACCTCCCGGCTGGAAACAGGTGTGCACGGACTGGCGGAAGCGCAACCGCCCAATACAGCAAGCAGAAGTAGAATGTCCAGCACAAAGTATCCGTTGCAATGAAGTTTATTGGCGTAAAAACAGGTACATGGTACCCAACAGAGAGTAAGCCTACGTGTTTCGGGTAATAATACCCTTAGTCATAATACCCTTAGTCATGCCATGACTAAGGGTATTATTACCCGAAACGCGTTTTGGGGAAGAAAAAGTGCGTCTTATACGGCGAAAAATACGGTAACTATTTAGGGGTTTATGTATCTCTATCTGTATGACAATAGTCAGAGGATGAATAAACATTTACATCCTCAAGTGACATCTTCTCATTTCCTTCTCCATCTGGCCCAGACCTCCATGTAGACATCTTACAGTCACTTCTCAACTATACAGAGTTTGCTCCCTGGATGTCGTTGGATCCTTACCCTCATTTCTAGCTCCTACTATTGTTCTACACTACCAGACCGATGCCCCCCATGATCTGAACCATTATGCCCCTCAACCCCCTCAATATGGTTGTGTGAATTTTCCCCAAAAAAATTTAAAATCAATAAATACATTGTATTTACATATATTACAGTACGTAAAATTTGCTACACTTGTTTTATCCTTGCAGTGTACAGAGCAGTCACTCTGGTGCTCACCGCCAGCTTTGTTTACTTCCCTGCAGAGATGACATGTGCCCCTGCAGTCAATCCCTGGCCTCAGCAGTAGATGGCACGAGACCCAGAGGCTAGGAATAAAACAGGCAAATATAGTATATTTAAATAATTAATTGTCCCACTGTGCTCCCTTAAGTCATTTATTTGGGCTACTGTGGTGTCATAAAAAATTGATGATGCCAATCTGCCCCCAAAGGGATCTGTGCCACCATGCCCAAACGATTTGTGCTACCATGCCCTAATTGATTGCACCATTATACCCTAATGATCTGTGCCACCATGCTCTAATGAACTGTTACTATGTCCTAATTGATTGCACCATTATACCCCAGTGACCTGTGCCCCCATGCCACTAATTAACTGTGCCAATACACCCATAATTATCTGAGCCATCGTGCCCTGGTGAAAATACCTAGTGAACTGTGCCACCATGCCCCTAAAGAACTGTGCCATTGTGCCCTCCAAATCATTGTTTCCCAATCTATGGCTCTCCAGATGAAGCACAACTACAACACCCATCGTGCCCTGACTGATCCTGCCATGTCATCTTCCCTGTTCCTTTATTGTTTTATTGCTGGCAGTAGCGTCAGATTTTGCCGAAGTATGATCCATGCCGGGTTTTAGTTGTGTCTAGTTTTAGGTGATCCTTTAATCTATTTAATGGTCCAGCTACTAACCCCAGGGTTAATAATATTATTTTGTTAGTGCCCTGCTGCCATGTGCTGTCTATGTTGGTCCATTCTGTCTGTATGTAAGTTTTTAGTATACATTTTTTAGAATATTTTTCTGTTGTATTGTAGAATTCTCTTTATTGAGTGTATTGGTCCTGTTGTTGTGAGATATTTTATTTATTTAGTCTGTGTTGCCCTGTTGAGTGTTTCCTGTTTGCACATTATCTGAGACATCCTGCAAGACTACTCCTCCCTTTAAGACTGCCACTCCCATCTGGCAGTGACATCTAATTGTACGTGGTGAGCTTGTATGAATTAGTTGCTTAAAGGGGCACTCCACCCCTAGACATCTTGTGATCTCCGGGCTGGCACTGGCTTCCCAAAGACATTAATGGAGGGGGGTGTGACAGCTGTGCACTGGATGACTAAGGTACCGTACCAGAGATCCGGATGCTGGGACCCCCCACAATCCTTTGGATAGGGGATGAGATGTTTAGGGGCAGGTTACTCCTTTAAATGCTGATTGATCCCATTATTCTGCCCTACCAAAAGTCCTGGGGGTATTCGAGTACTGGAAGCCATTGTTTAAACCCAAGAAAGGTAATTGCTAAAGGTGAAGTCTTCTTCTGCAGTCTAACAATCCATCTACCTTGTTACAATCTCATGATGAGGGGAATCCCAGAGGCTGAACCTCCATGATATGGCAGTATGCCGTTTTTTTATGAAATGGGAAAACCCCTTTAACATGGTTGAAGATTCTGGGTCAAAATAGACATACTTTTTTGGTTTTATCAATAGTGCGACCTACAAATTCCCGTTGAGTCAATCACATAACATTTATGTTTGTACACTTTTTATATTTTTAATACATTCATAATAAACCATAAAAAAAAATTATATGAAACAGAATATATGGGTCAAGGTAAAAATCTTTAGAGGCAAATACTTCCAGACTATTTACAAAAAAAATAAATAAAAAATAAAGTAATTGTTTTCTCAAATTCTATAATATTGAAGCATTGACTGGGAGTTTTCTCTGGAGCGGAGCTTTCATCTGTCTCGCTCTTCGCTCCTTGGAGTCCGGCACTAAGCAGGTTACCTTCACTAATCTCAATTAAAAATACTACTTGGCATTAATTAGATACAAATGACAGATGTTAACATATCTCTAATATTTCTACCTAGTAGTCGGCCTTGGGCTGCCTGACAAACAGATGTTCTTTTTTTTTTTTTAAGTACGAAAGTTGCTTTGGTGTGAAGTGAACCAATTCTATAGAGTAAAGGAGCTTTTCGGAGCATTTCATGTCAGCTTTGAAAAAAAAAATATAATTTCATTATTAATTATTCTTTTTCTTACTAGACTGAAACATATTCCTCAGTGATGGACATCTAACAGTCCTTGTACTTGTGAGGTTATATTTTCCCTAATTGTGCCCCTGTGCCCCCTTAATTCATAAATGTTTGCCACTGTGCTCTCCATGATGATCTATTCTATCATACCCTAATGGACTGTACCACTGTGCCCTAATGATCCCTGCCACCACCCTCTAATGATCCCTGCCTCCATCCTCTAATGAACTGTGCCACCACCCTCTAATGAACTGTGCCACCATCCTCTAATGATCCCTGACACCACCCTCTAATGATCCCTGCCACCACCCTCTAATGAACTGTGCCACCATCCTTCTAATGATCTGTGCCACCATCCTCTAATGATCCCTGACACCACCCTCTAATGATCCCTGCCACTAACCTCTAATGAACTGTGCCACCATCCTTCTAATGATCTGTGCCACCATCCTGTAATGAACTTTGCCAGCATCCTGTAATGAGCTGTGCCACCATCCTCTAATGATCTGTGCCACCATCCCCTAATGAACTGTGCCACCATCCTCTAATGAACTGTACCACCACCCTCTAATGAACTGTGCCACCATCCTCTAATGATCCCTGCCACCACCCGCTAATGATTTGTGCCACAATCCCCTAATGAACTGTGCCACCATCCTCTAATGATCTGTGCCACCATCCTCTAATGAACTGTGCCACCATCCTCTAATGAACTGTGCCACCATCCTCTAATGAACTGTGCCACCATCCTCTAATGAACTGTGCCACCATCCTCTAATGAATTGTACCACCATCCTCTCAAGAACTGTTCCACCATCCTCTAATGAACTGTGCTACCATCCTCTAATGATCCCTGCTACCATCCTCTAATGATCCCTGCCACCATCCTCTAATGATCCCTGCCACCATCCTCTAATGATCCCTGCCACCATCCTCTCAAGAACTGTTCCACCATCCTCTAATGAACTGTTCCACCATCCTCTAATGAACTGTGCCACCACCCCTTAATGAACTGTGCCACCACCCCTTAATGAACTGTGCCACCATACCCTAACGAACTGTGCCACCATACCCTAACGAACTGTGCCACCATCCCCTAATGAACAGTGCAACCATCCTCTAATGATATGCGCCAACATCTCCTAATTAACTGTGCCACCATACCCTAATGATCTATTCTTCCATGCCCTAATGATCTGTGCCACCATACCCTAATGATCCGTGCCTCCATACCCTAATGATCTATTCCTCCATACCCTAATGATCTATTCCTCCATACCCTAATGATCTGTGCCACCATACCCTAATGATCTGTGCCACCATACCCTAATGATCTATTCCACCATGCCCTAATGATCTGTGCCACCATACCCTAATGATCTGTGCCACCATACCCTAATGATCTATTCCTCCATACCCTAATGATCTATTCCTCCATACCCTAATGATCTATTCCACCATGCCCTAATGATCTATTCCACCATACCTTAATGATCTGTGCCACCATACCCTAATGATCTATTCCACCATACCCTAATGATCTATTCCACCATACCCTAATGATCTATTCCACCATACCCTAATGATCTATTCCACCATACCCTAATGATCTATTCCACCATACCCTAATGATCTATTCCACCATACCCTAATGATCTGTGCCACCATACCCTAATGATCTATTCCACCATACCCTAATGATCTGTGCCACCATACCCTAATGATCTGTGCCACCATACCCTAATGATTTATTCCACCATACCCTAATGATCTGTGCCACCATGCCCTAATGATCTGTGCCACCATACCCTAATGATCTATTCCACTATACCCTAATGATCTGTGCCACCATACCCTAATGATCTGTGCCACCATACCCTAATGATCTATTCCACCATACCCTAATGATCTGTGCCACCATACCCTAATGATCTATTCCTCCATACCCTAATGATCTATTCATCCATACCCTAATGATCTGTGCCACCATACCCTAATGATCTGTGCCACCATACCCTAATGATCTATTCCTCCATACCCTAATGATCTATTCCTCCATACCCTAATGATCTGTGCCACCATACCCTAATGATCTATTCCACCATACCATAATGATCTGTGCCACCATGCCCTAATGATCTATTCCACCATACCCTAATGATCTATTCCACCATACCATAATGATCTGTGCCACCATGCCCTAATGATCTATTCCACCATACCCTAATGATTTATTCCTCCATACCCTAATGATCTATTCCACCATCCCCTAATGATCTATTCCACCATACCCTAATGATCTATTCCACCATGCCCTAATGATCTATTCCACCATACCCTAATGATCTATTCCACCATACCATAATGATCTATTCCACCATACCCTAATGATCTATTCCACCATACCCTAATGATCTGTGCCACCATGCCCTAATGATCTATTTCACCATGCCCTAATGATCTATTCCACCATACCCTAATGATCTGTGCCACCATACCCTAATGATCTGTGCCACCATACCCTAATGATCTGTGCCACCATGCCCTAATGATCTGTGCCACCATACCCTAATGATCTATTCCTTCATACCCTAATGATCTATTCCACCATACCCTAATGATCTATTCCACCATGCCCTAATGATCTGTGCCACCATACCCTAATGATCTATTCCTTCATACCCTAATGATCTATTCCACCATCCCTTAATGATCTATTCCACCATACCCTAATGATCTATTCCACCATACCCTAATGATCTGTGCCACCATACCCTAATGATCTATTCCTCCATACCCTAATGATCTGTGCCACCATGCCCTAATGATCTGTGCCACCATACCCTAATGATCTATTCCACCATACCCTAATGATCTGTGCCACCATACCCTAATGATCTATTCCACCATGCCCTAATGATCTATTCCACCATACCCTAATGATCTGTGCCACTATACCCTAATGATCTATTCCACCATACCCTAATGATCTATTCCACCATGCCCTAATGATCTATTCCACCATACCCTAATGATCTATTCCACCATACCCTACTGATCTATTCCACCATACCCTAATGATCTGTGCCACCATACCCTAATGATCTATTCCACCATACCCTAATGATCTATTCCACCATACCCTAATGATTTGTGCCACCATACCCTAATGATCTGTGCCACCATGCCCTAATGATCTATTCCACCATACCCTAATGATCTGTGCCACCATACCCTAATGATCTGTGCCACCATGCCCTAATGATCTATTCCACCATACCCTAATGATCTGTGCCACCATACCCTAATGATCTGTGCCACCATACCCTAATGATCTGTGCCACCATACCCTAATGATCTGTGCCACCATGCCCTAATGATCTATTCCACCATACCCTAATGATCTGTGCCACCATACCCTAATGATCTGTGCCACCATACCCTAATGATCTGTGCCACCATGCCCTAATGATCTGTGCCACCATACCCTAATGATCTATTCCTTCATACCCTAATGATCTATTCCACCATACCCTAATGATCTATTCCACCATGCCCTAATGATCTGTGCCACCATACCCTAATGATCTATTCCTCCATACCCTAATGATCTATTCCACCATCCCCTAATGATCTATTCCACCATACCCTAATGATCTATTCCACCATACCCTAATGATCTGTGCCACCATACCCTAATGATCTGTGCCACCATACCCTAATGATCTATTCCTCCATACCCTAATGATCTATTCCTCCATACCCTAATGATCTATTCCACCATACCCTAATGATCTGTGCCACCATACCCTAATGATCTATTCCACCATACCCTAATGATCTGTGCCACCATGCCCTAATGATCTGTGCCACCATACCCTAATGATCTGTGCCACCATACCCTAATGATCTGTGCCACCATGCCCTAATGATCTGTGCCACCATACCCTAATGATCTGTGCCACCATACCCTAATGATCTATTCCACCATACCCTAATGATCTGTGCCACCATGCCCTAATGATCTGTGCCACCATACCCTAATGATCTGTGCCACCATACCCTAATGATCTGTGCCACCATGCCCTAATACACCAAACCAGTTTTCTATGTTACCAAAATGATAACTCCTATAATGCCTGGTCCTGCCATGTCGTCTCCTGCGTTCTTTCAATGTTTTATTACTGACAGCAGGGTTAGATTTTTCTGCAGTGTGGTCCATGCCAGGTTTTTGTTGTGTCTAGTTTTAGGTGACACTTTAAGCCATGAGCCTCATTCACATAGAGATGTGCGCCTCCGAGTCACAAATATGTTGGGAAAATGTCAAAATGACATGCTGACTTGTCTGTTCTTGGACAGGCACAAGCCCCATGCATTTTTTAATGGCCCAAGCGATGTCCGCTAGTGACTGTGATACATGATTTCCTGAGTATATACATGGCTCGGACTGAGAAAACCGTTTTGCCACAGTTTTTCCTCTCTAGTGCCCGACACCTGTTTGCACTGACACTCCACCTCCCCCGTAAGTGTACGTCAGTGAGGCAGGCAGCGCCAACGTTGCGATTCTCTTCTGGCCGTAAAATAGCACATTCTGTGAGATGTACAGGCTGCCTAAGAGTGACAGGAGTTTGGATAGAGAAACCACAGTGCTATCACCCCCAGCAGACTCTACCGGAGTAGAAATAAATGATATAAAGGGTGGGCACATGGGGGCCCCATGTACTTCTATTTCCTGGGGGGGGGGGCCCATGTGGTGTCAGTCCACCCCTGTGTCCACACATGTTGGGGTCTTACACACATCTTTTTATTCTTTATAAAAATTTATGTCACTCAACCTACTGTGACTTTGTATTTAATCCTGAAGAAATACTCAATAACATTCATTACAACATTACAACCTAAACACCATTAACGTTGTATTTGACAAATGGTCTCTACCATGCTTTAAGACACCCAACATTGATTTTATGTTGATAGGAGGCCCCTTTAATGGATGATCTGCCTATACAGTGAACTGGATTATCTTCCTGGAAGCGCAATAACAATTGTGTCACCTAATGTGATGAACCATTGATTAACCCATTCCGTGCAAGACTAAGGATCAATATTCCTAAAAGAAAACATAATAGTGAACTCTATTGTTCTGCTTCTATTTTCTCATATGAAATTACCAGCATTAAAGGGGCACTCTGCTGCCCCAGTGTTCGGAACAAAATATGGAGCAGGCGGCAGGGGTTGTGACATCATGGTCATGACCCTTGCGACGTCCCACCACGCCCCCTCAATGCAAGTCTATGGGAGGGGGCATGGCAGCCACCACGCCCCCTCCCAAAGACATGCATTGAGGGGTGTGGCTGTGATGTCCCCGACCCCCACGGCCCGCACCCAGCATTCTAAATGAACGCTGGGTGCTGCACAGAAATCGTGGGGGCCCCAGTGGCGGGACCCCCGTGATCAGACATATTATCCCCTATCCTTTGGAGTACCCCTTTAAAAAACTAAAAAAGATCTATTCCCGGAGTCTACAGCCTGGCTTATTTTAGAACACGTTTTCATCCTATTTGTATTTTTAGCTGTGTTGATCCCAAGCTTCCTGAATATAATATCGGAACGTCAGCATTTACTATGATTACACAGTTACGTAGTTAGTACGGCTAAAGAAAGACACGCGTCCATCAAGTTACACCGTCCTACTGTTTTCTGCCTAACTTTCCATTCACTGGGTATGCAAATGAGTTTGTCTCAGATTTGCATAAATAGAGACATTTTTAGGCAGTAGAATGATGGCAATGCAGAATTTAAAAGGTTTATCCCAGCCGTAGGGGAATAACTACAGTAGCTGATCCTTGGGGGTCCTGTTACGCCTAGCGCTCCGGGTCCCCGCTCCTCCCCGGAGCGCTTACGGCGTCTCTCTCTCCGCAGCGCCCCGGTCGGTCCCGCTGACCGGGAGCGCTGCACTGTCATGGCCGTCGGGGATGCGATTCGCACAGCGGGACGCGCCCGCTCGCGAATCGCATCCCAGGTCACTTACCCGTTCCCGTCCCCTGCTGTCATGTGCTGGCGCGCGCGGCTCCGCTCTCTAGGGCGCGCGCGCGCCAGCTCCCTGAGACTTAAAGGGCCAGTGCACCAATGATTGGTGCCTGGCCCAATTAGCTTAATTGGCTTCCACCTGCTCCCAGACTATATCTTACCTCTGCCCCTGCACTCCCCTGCCGGATCTTGTTGCCTTAGAGCCTAGTGAAAGCGTTACTGTGATTATCCATACCGTGTACTTGACCTCCTGTTTGCCTTATTGACTACGATTCTTGCTGCCTGCCCCGACCTTCTGCTACGTCCGACCTTGCTTTGTCTACTCCCTTGTACCGCGCCTATCTTCAGCAGTCAGAGAGGTTGAGCCGTTGCTAGTGGATACGACCTGGTCACTACCGCCGCAGCAAGACCATCCCGCTTTGCGGCGGGCTCTGGTGAAAACCAGTAGTGACTTAGAACCGGTCCACTAGCACGGTCCACGCCAATCCCTCTCTGGCACAGAGGATCCACCTCCTGCCAGCCGGCATCGTGACAGTAGATCCGGCCATGGATCCCGCTGAGGTTCCCCTGCCTTCTATCTCTGATCTCACCACGGTGGTCGCCCAGCAAGCCCGACAGATCGCCCATCTAACCCACCAGCTGTCGGAAGTGTCCACCATAGTGCAACAACTTCAGTCGCAACTTCTGCTACAGCAGCAACCATCTCCTCCGCCAGCTCCTGCACCCCTTCCGCAGCGAGTGGCCACTCCTAGCCTCCGCTTGTCCCTGCCGGACAAATTTGATGGGGACTCTAAGTTTTGCCGTGGCTTTCTTTCGCAATGTTCCCTGCACTTGGAGATGATGTCGGACCAGTTTCCTACTGAAAGGTCTAAGGTGGCTTTCGTAGTCAGCCTTCTGTCTGGAAAAGCCCTGTCATGGGCCACACCGCTCTGGGACCGCGATGACCCCATCACTGCCTCTGTACACTCCTTCTTCTCGGAAATTCGAAGTGTCTTTGAGGAACCTGCCCGAGCCTCTTCTGCTGAGACTGCCCTGCTGAACCTGGTCCAGGGTAATTCTTCCGTTGGCGAGTACGCCATCCAATTCCGTACTCTTGCCTCCGAATTATCCTGGAATAATGAGGCCCTCTGCGCGACCTTTAAAAAAGGCCTATCCAGCAACATTAAAGATGTTCCGGCCGCACGAGAAATTCCTGCTAACCTGCATGAACTCATTCATCTAGCCACGCGCATTGACATGCGTTTTTCTGAGAGACATCAAGAGCTCCGCCAGGAAAAAGACTTAGATCTCTGGGCACCTCTCCCACAGTCTCCGTTGCAATCTACGCCTAGGCCTCCCGCCGAGGAGGCCATGCAAGTGGATCGGTCTCGCCTGACCCAGGAGGAGAGGAATCGCCGTAGGGAAGCTAATCTTTGTCTGTACTGTGCCAGTACCGAACATTTTTTGGTGGATTGCCCTATCCGTCCTCCACGTCTGGGAAACGCACGCTCGCACCCAGCTCTCGTGGGTGTGGCGTCTCTTGAGTCTAAGTCGGCTTCTCCACGTCTCACGGTGCCCGTGCGGATTTTCCCTTCAGCCAACTCCTCCCTCTCAGCCGTGGCCTGCCTGGACTCTGGTGCCTCTGGGAATTTTATTCGTGAGTCCTTGGTGAATAAATTCCGCATCCCGGTGACCCGTCTCGTCAAGCCACTCTACATTTCCGCGGTCAACGGAGTCAGGTTGCATTGCACCGTGCGTTACCGCACGAAGCCCCTCCTAATGTGCATCGGACCTCATCACGAAAAAATTGAGTTTTTGGTCCTCTCCAATTGCACTTCCGAAATTCTCCTTGGACTACCCTGGCTTCAACACCATTCCCCAACCCTGGATTGGTCCACAGGGGAGATCAAGAGCTGGGGTTCCTCTTGTTTCAAGGACTGCCTTAAACCGGTTCCCAGTACTCCCTGCCGTGACCCTGTGGTTCCCCCTGTAACCGGTCTGCCGTCCTGCCATAAGAAGTGCCTCTCCCCCCCTCCCAGTCCAGTCAGGCAAGCCTCGGTGCCTCCTCATGGCCCCCGTCCTGGTGTCACACTGCCCCGTGCCAGGCCTCGCCCTCTGCCCTCCCTCCCCATTCCCACTCCTGCTGTACTGCCTGCCATTGAGGAATCCCTCCATTCTTTCCCGGTGTCCTCATCCCAGGGGAGGCAGTTACCGGACAAAGAGAAGGGGAGACCTAAGGGGGGGGTACTGTTACGCCTAGCGCTCCGGGTCCCCGCTCCTCCCCGGAGCGCTTACGGCGTCTCTCTCTCCGCAGCGCCCCGGTCGGTCCCGCTGACCGTCAGCGCTGCACTGTCATGGCCGTCGGGGATGCGATTCGCACAGCGGGACGCGCCCGCTCGCGAATCGCATCCCAGGTCACTTACCCGTCCCCTGCTGTCATGTGCTGGCGCGCGCGGCTCCGCTCTCTAGGGCTCGCGCGCGCCAGCTCCCTGAGACTTAAAGGGCCAGTGCACCAATGATTGGTGCCTTGCCCAATTAGCTTAATTGGCTTCCACCTGCTCCCAGACTATATCTTACCTCTGCCCCTGCACTCCACTGCCGGATCTTGTTGCCTTAGAGCCTAGTGAAAGCGTTACTGTGATTATCCATACCGTGTACTTGACCTCCTGTTTGCCTTATTGACTACGATTCTTGCTGCCTGCCCCGACCTTCTGCTACGTCCGACCTTGCTTTGTCTACTCCCTTGTACCGCGCCTATCTTCAGCAGTCAGAGAGGTTGAGCCGTTGCTAGTGGATACGACCTGGTCACTACCGCCGCAGCAAGACCATCCCGCTTTGCGGCGGGCTCTGGTGAAAACCAGTAGTGACTTAGAACCGGTCCACTAGCACGGTCCACGCCAATCCCTCTCTGGCACAGAGGATCCACCTCCTGCCAGCCGGCATCGTGACAGGTCCAACTTGTAGGACTCCTACCGATCCCAAGAATGGAGGTCAAGTGTCCAACCGAATAAATGGAGTGGCAATTTTTGGAAGCCCTACAGTATATAAATGGAGTAAATAGAGTGCTAGTTGCACCTCACTTGACCCCCCATTCTTGTGAGTCCCAGGAGCCAATCAGGTTGTTATACTTTATTGTTATAATGTGCGGATATCCCCTTAAAGGAGTACTCCGGGATAAGAAAACTTATTCCCTATCCTAAGGAGAGGGGATAAGTTTAAGATCACAGGGGGTCTGACCGGTGGGGCCCCCCGTGATCTCTTGTACGGGGCCCCAGCAGTCAGCGGCAAGGAGGCATGTCCGACCACTGCATAACGCGGCAGCCGACAAGCCCCCTCAATACATCTCTATGCCTCTACAGTCTCTGCCTCCGCCCAGCCATAGAAATCGATAAGAATACAGAGAATGGCGCTATATAGTGTCGTTATCCCTGTGGAGTAAGATTCCCAAGGAAATAAGTATAGAACGTGCTCACCTGATTGTGTAGCGCTAGCAGGCACAACACTGTTCATGGCTTTTCATATAGTCTTGGGTTCTTCTATACAGGATCTGGGAGCTCCTACCCGTCGGTACTGAGTCCATCTTGGAGTGGTGGAAGACATTGAATAAGAAGATGACGGGGTCTTCCTGGCAGAAATCTCCCTTGAGATGCAACTTTTGGCTCAAAGTGCTCACTGGATGGGCACCCTGAGCCAAAAGTCGCATCTCAAGGGGGATTACCTGCCAAGAACACCCTGCTAATCTTCCTATTCTGTGGATAGAATCTAGTGGGTCAGACTGATGGGACCCCCGTAATCTCCTGAGTGGGGCCTTGTCCCTTCCAGCGAATTGTAAAGAAGAAGAAGCAGAAGAAGTAAAAGAAGAAGAAGGATAGAGAGAGAAGAGAGACAGATGAAGAGAGAGAGAGAGAGAGAGAGAGAGAGAGAGAGAGAGAGAGAGAGAGAGAGAGAGAGAGAGAGGGAGAGGAGGGGGAGGCGGGAGAGCTGTATATTGGCATGGAAGGGTTTCACTTCTGCATTACTTCTAGATAAAGATATAACTGGTGTGAACTTCTATTGAATTAAAGTCCTGGTGGCTCAGTGGTAAAGCATTAGAGAACTGTTTGCAGATCCATCCTTCACATACTATCATGCTCCAGAAACATATTGATCTCCTATAGAATGTTCTTGTGCTAGTGATAGGAGAATTAGAAAATTAGATTGTGAGCCCCTATGGGAACATTGTCTGATCTATCTATTGTATTGACAAGTGCTTTTTATTTGCCCTATTAGAACTAACGGCGGTATAGATCTATTAGCCTGAGGGAATAGCTGCTTTGTATTAGTCCCATTAGGGCCTGTGGATGTCATAGAATAGGTCCCCTGAGCAAAAGAAGACTATGCTCTGTAAGATCTGGACTGTCCCCGACTGTTATGGATACATGTGAAATTTATAGTAAAGCAAAATGTCTTCTGGTGATAAAAAGCAATTGTCAAGGGTTTCTTACCGATTCGTATAGTGCTGTAGAACATTTGACATGCATCAGATGTGGAAAACAATCAACTAGTTCCAGAAAGTTAAACAGATTTGAAAATTACTTCCATATAAAAATAAAACGGACTGTATACCTAAGAACGGACTGTATACCTAAGAACTACACAACTTCCTGTGGAGCATACAGCAGCTGATAAGTACTGGAAGGATTAATATTTTTTAATAGAGGTAATTTACAAATCTTTTTAACTTTCTGGAGCAAGTTGATTTGAAAAAATAAAAAAAATAGTTTTCCACCGTCGTACCCCTTTAAGTATCATCAGTTGTAATCTACTGATGACTGAAAATCAAAGCAATCCAGGCTTAGTTGTTCTGACCCCCCTCTTAAAGGGGTATTCCGCTGATAGACATCCGGGTTTCTTTGGCAGTGGTTGTGATGTCATGGTCACGCCCCCTCATGACGTGATACCATGCCCACTCCATTCATGTCTTTGGGAGGGGGTGTGTTGGGGGGTGTGGCATCACATCACAAGGGGGCGTGGCCATGATGGCATGATCACGGCCTCCAGGTTCGAGCATTCTGAACAAAATGTACAGAATGCTGGAGCACCACAATACCCCTTTAAGCCATAGGATGTGACCAACCGGAGACAATGCATCATTGACACAGTGGAGTCCACATCCGAGGAGATACTAGACGTCTGCCGTGTCACCAATGGAAAACTTAGGTATACAGTCCGTTTTCTCATTTTAATAACTTTGTGCCATGTTAAATACCAAGGTTATTCTTTGCACCATCCTTTTTGAATCACCCTGTATTTTATCTGCTTGGTTATTATATTCTTTATATTTATTGTAACTTTATATTATTTGGTATTCTAGTATTCTATACGTTTTTCTGTACTTATTTTTCACATCTGTGATTTATTACTTTTTATTACTTTTTTGGGTGTCATTCTTGAATTTGTATGTTACTCACCGTATCCGTTATAATTATTTTATTGTAGCGATAAACATTTTTTGTAAATTTTTGCCCATTTTTGCTTTGTTTGATTGATCGAATGAAGATGTGTCCAGCAATTTTCTGCAAAGAAAAAAAATAAATACTCTGTTGGAAGTTGTTTATGCTATATTTGCCCATGTGTGTTCACCCGGTGGTTGTGATGTGAATTGTAACTACATTCAGCTAAAAGTAAAGGTGGACACATCTGTAGGTGTTGGATGCATATAGACAGTAATGGATCCGCTCTAAAGATTCCTTGATTAGAATACTATAGGTTGGGTTTGTTCCAATTGGGAAATCCTCTAAATCTAGTTTAAAGGGGTTATTCCGCGTGGAATTTTTCACATCTTTGCCCATTTTTCATCGAGCGCTCCAACGGTGCCTCCAGTATCCCACTCCGGTCACTGACTGCATACCTGTACCACTCAGAAATCATGACGTCAAGGCCCGGAGTGTCACACCGCCCTCAGCCTATTACTGACCGAGGCGGCACACCGACTGGGCCAGTGATTGCATATTAAAAATAAAGGTATTAAACTGCCTATTAAACATGGTCCAACAAATTTGCAAAAGCTAAATTTAAACAAAATTCTGTACCAACGTTTTGGACTATAAGTTGCTGGTGAAAAAAACTGTGTGGTGTGTGGTTTCATTGGGGTACTTATGCTATGTGGGAGGGGACTATTAATTATGCTAATATTTTAATCATATGCTGATTATCTCTTCTGGCAGGTTCAGGTAAACAAGTATAACCCATACTGTGCAGCCGTAGGACGTCCAGTAATAAGCTTTTTTTCTGTGCACATTTCCTTTTAGTTATTTATTTATTTATTAATTTTTTTGCAACATTGCCCTATTGGTTACATTTCTCCAAAAATAACAAAATCATTGTATACTTTGGTATTTATTTATTTGACTGCTAAAAAAGGAAATTAAGACCCAGTTTTGCTTAAATTCTCTCATTTGAAAGCTCACCTCCAGTCATGGACTTTCATTTTTTTCTTTTTCTTTTTTTTTTCTATTTATTTTTAGAAAAATAGCATTTCTTCAAAAATGACAAAATCATTCTATACTTTGGTATTAATATATATATATATATATATATATATATATATATATATATATATATATATATATATGTATTTTATTTATTGTTTTGGTTTGCTTGTTGTTTGTAAAAAAAAAATTTTTTTGACTGCTAATAGGAAAATAAGACTTCATTTGCTTCAATTTTCCCACTGAAATGTTCACCTTCAGTCATGGACTTTCATTATTTATTTCTTTTTTTTGCAAAATTGTCATTTTTGGTTGTATTCCTCCAAAAATTACAAAATCATTGTATACTTTGGTGTAAATATAAATATATATATATATATATATATATATATATATATATATATATATATACAGATATAATTTTTATTTATTTATTTATTACTATTATTATTATTATATATATATTTATTTATTTTTTTGCAAAATCGCCATAATTAGTTGTATTTCTCCAGAAATGACAAAATCATTGTATACTTTGATATTGATATATTTTTTTATTTTTTTTTATTTGACTGCTAAAAATGAAAAATAAGACAACATTTTGCTTCAATTTTCTCCCTGAAACGCTCACCTCCGGTCATGGACTTTACATTTTACATCATCTACTGTATTTATGCTGCTTAGATCTTAAATCGATCAGAAAGACACCGGACCTCTCTCACTTATGGCTCTTCTAGAAAAATAAGAATATTTATAGGAGAATTATAGGCATTAAAGGGGCTTGTAAAGGCGCCTCCACTTCCACATGTCCAATTAGAGTCACATGGAGAGGACATTAGTGAAGGTTAGACTGAAAGCTTTGATACAAATCTGAGATTGTAATCTCCGCAGAGATGGCGGCTTTGCATCACTGGTTCCCTCTATTCCCGGCGATAATATTAAAATAGAATCTTGACTTTGTATGTTAAGTGGCCTTGAGGATAGGAATCTGTGGGCAGAGGTCTTTCACTATTCCCTAATTCCATTAAAAGATTATGCGGCAGAGAATAAATATGAATTTTTGCTTATGGGCTGCACAGAGGAAGAAGAATTATTTGTGCACGGACCATTGTGAATAGCAAATGTGCATTAATTCACAGGATTAGAGATGCTAAAATGGCTTTAATAAAGTCTCTCTGCTTTATAACATGAATGGATAGAGTAGATGAGCCAAATGTGGGGGGATAATAATAATTGGTGAATTCGTTTTTTTGTCACCTTTCATTTTTTTTTCTTTACAAAATAATAACATTCAATCCCTGTTATATTTATATTTGGTATTATTATTGTATTTATTTATTTATTACTAATTTATGTTTGTATAATTATGAAATTCAAAGGTAATTTTCTCGCAACTTGAATAAAAAATGTGTAACAGAAAAAGCAAAAAAAAATAAAAATAATAATAATATAAAAAAATTTAAAATATCGAGGAATACAGCTTGAGCACTCGACTAGACTTTGATGGGTCTTCATAACACAGCGTGTCGACTTCTTAAAGGGGTACTCTGCCCCTAAACATCTTGTCCCCATAACAACCCAGCGTTAGTTTAGAGCGTTGTGTGCAGCGCTGGAGGCTCGTGACATCATGGCCATGCCCCCTCAATGCAAGTCTATAGGAGGGAGCGGGGTGTGACCCCTCCCATAGACTTGCATTGTGGGGCGGGGTGTGATGTCACATGGGGGCGGAGTTGTGACGTCACGATATTCCATCCCAATGGTCAAGATGGACTCAGCCTAAGGACCTCCAGCGGTTCCAGAAGACGCTACAGGTGGGTGCTGCATGGTAGATCCAGGAGGTCCCCAGCAGCGGGACCCCGGCGATCTGACATCTTATCCCCTATCTTTTGGACAGGGGATAAGATGTCTAGGGGGTGGAGTATCCCTTTAACCGACCTTCTAATATTTTGGTAGATCATAGTTACCCCAAAAGCTGTACTTTCCTGTGTACAGTTGCATTTCTTCATACTTGATGTCATGTTGGGTGGGAGAGTATTAATAGAGCTATGTTTGACTTTGGTTAAATGTGGCTACTGGAAAAAAAAACAATAAAGGGAGGTTTTATTGCGTCTGGTTGGGATATATATATATATATATATATATATATATATATATATATATATAGTAGCCCTTGGGGGGTGTATGGTAGTTGGGATGTTGTTTTGGTAAATGAGGGGTTAATGTTAACCCTATAGTTCGTGACGCCAGGCTGGGGGCTAGTATGCTTAGGTCATTCTCCGGCCTATCGCCGCCCTTCCCAGTAACGATAGGTGCATATACAAAATGACTGAAGGTACACAAGGTACTTGAACTTGAACAAACTTTACTGTACATCCAATGCACAATAACAGTCTCAGGAATACAGTCTCTATACAGTGCAATGACTGACAGTTGTTCCGGACCTTGACTTTTAGATACAGTCTCTGAATTTAGGGTAATTTTGCAGATCCGTCCGGATTAAGGGGATAGATAAGGTCCGGTGATCATGCAGAGTGCTTAGGGATTGATACACTCTCAATTTAGAATCGATCAGCCGTTGCCGCAAGGCTCGGGCCTAACTCACTGCGGGAGATAGCTGTATAGATCCTTCCTCGTCAGGAGCGCAGGAGCAAAGAGAGAAAAAGCAATGGCCGCAGCTCCCTTATATGGGCAGGGGCAGGGCTGTTTTGGATTGGTCCCAGTAACTGTCACTCATCGTTACAAGGAGTGATGAGTAGAATACGTCACAGGGACCTCCAAAGGTCCTAAAGCAAAAGCCATAGAGTTTTCCTGATCACGTGACCCGCAGGTCCTGCTACGCTGTATACAGGTAATTAACTATTTATAGACATTGATATCATCATATTTGCATGAGTCCTAAATAAACCATTAGCTCAATAATTATCTAGATGAGAGGGGACCAGGGGTGAACTAGACAATGGGGACCCCGACGTCCTAGGGACTCTGGATAAGGGGACCCACATACGCAGGTACCGGATAGAATACGGCACCGGGACACCACATATATATATATATATATATATATATATATGTTGTATGTATATATAGAGTTGTTTATTTGGAGCATAAAAAACAAAGGAGACCTCACTTGGTGGGTAAGTTTTCTTCAGGTTATTTCCCATATCCTTATGTATGCAGGGAGTGTAAACGGGGAGGGAGTTCTTAATTTTTGCCATATATTGAGGAGATAACCTCCTCTGGATGGAGAGTGTGAGCGAGTGAATCTTCAAACCAGCAGAACGGTTTAGATTAGAGGATTTGCTAACCTCTAGTAAGGATGTTCTAAAATAAGAGATAAGAAGAATATGAGTGCTAGAGATTTCTATTTTGGTACAAAATCCTAAAATGTTAATAAGCAGCCCTGCATGGCAAAAAGTTGTGAAGTAAAGAGCTTCCATTGTGCTACCTAGGTGAGCCAGTCTCTGAAAGAACAAAGGGGCCCCCTCTGTACTAATGGGTTGGGATAAGCAGGGCCGGCTCTGCCTATAGGCAAAATAGGCAGCCGCCTAGAGCGCCCTCTTGATGGGGGGCACTGCTCTGCTTGCCGCAAGAAAGTTAGACAGCATCCGAACCACTCGGTCAGCCAGCAGCATGAGGAGGAAGTTTGTTACAGTGTGTGACTCCAGAAGTACGGTGGGGCGTGTCAATGGGTGGGGTCAATGGGCGGGGTCAATGGGCGAGGCAAAATTATCTTTCTCCTAGGGTGGCAACAAATCCTTGCACCAGTCCTGGGGATAAGTAATAGTGCCCCCAGTTCCTGAGAATTATGTCCCAGCTGCAAGTATAGATAAAGAAAGATTCAAGTAAGGACCAAAGAGTCAATTTGCTTAGGGGCGAGGTAATTTACAGCTCCAAAAAATTCCTTTTTTTTTTCCAAGCAAAAAACATCTAAAACTTTCTGCTTTTTTATTTTTTTATTTTTTTTTGCCTTTTGGACATTTTTTTTCTACTATAAGTTATTCCCTTTATTGAAGCATAACGTTATATGTTGTTTTGCTTTCTAGAATAGTCTTGACCCCTTGAGGATTTTTATTTTTTTTTTACTTCTCACCTTTTGACAACCATAAGGGTCTCTTTACACTTCTGAATTTCCGCTTGCAGAATTCCGCCTCAAATTAAAGCCCATAGACTTCTATGGGATTTCACACTCCCATTCACACGTCTGAATTTCCGCTTGTGGAATTCCGCTAGTGGTGGGATTTTCAGGAACTGTTTCTTTTATTAAATATTTAAAAGATTTTAAACAATCAAGTCTTTAATTTTCATCAGTGACAACATATGAAAAGTTTTTGGATCTGACAGTGCCCATTTAAACCTGACCCAGATGTGAGCTACGCCTCCTCTGAGGGTCACATGTTCCTCTCCATTGTAGATCACCAAACTTGACCTTTTCTTGTCTTAAAGGAGAACTGCAGTGGAATATAACTTATCCCCGCCATCTCTTGTACGGGGCCGCAGCAGTATGCTGGAAGGGGGTGTTCCGTCCCCACATGACATGTCGGCTGACATGCCCCCTCCATGTATCCCATAGAGATACATAGAGGGGGCATGTCGGCTGCAGCTTCCTGCTGGGGACGGCATGGCGCTTCCTGCTGCGGCCCAGTACTGGAGATCGCGGGGGGCCTCAGCAGTCAGACCCCCGCAATCTATAACTTATCCCCTATCCTTTGGATAGGGGATAAGTTATGTTCCACTACAGTTCTTCTTTAAAGGGTTACTCCGGCGCTTAGACATCTTATCCTCTATCCGAAGATGTCACGCCCCCTCCCATAGGTTTGCATTGAGGGGCGGAGCTGTGACATCACACGGGGGCGGAGCCGTGACATCAGACCCGGAGCAAACACGCTCCGCGGACTGATTTTAATGGGGTGCGGCGTGCAAGATCACGGGCGGCGGGACCCCCGCGATCAGGCATCTTATCCCCTATCCTTTGGATAGGGGATAAGATGTCTAAGCGCCAGAGTACCCCTTTAAGTGTTTCATGTCCAATATTACCCATTCCTGATCATTACTTGGACAAAAAGTTGACAACCCACACTTCATTCTAGAGGGCTATATTGGTAGCAATATAGTTCCACAAGTATCTGTCCTCCAGTAATCTTCCTTTAAGTCTTTGAAGTCTGCTAAACTCCCCCGATCTTCCCCAGTGTGAAATTCATTGTTTTCTGTCGTCATACCTGTCCTTTCTTTGTTCTGTCCCTAAGAGAAGACGAGTCTGCAGAGACCTCCTTATGCTTATCAGGCGGCTGGCAGCAGTGACAATACATGTGGCATATTCATTATATTAGCTCTTCAGAGTCAAGAACAATTGGCAAGTGTAAGGCCCCAAAGCAAGACGCAAGCAAACAAGCCCACCTGCTGCTGCCGTTCCCAGGACTGGCATACTGATGATAAGACGCTGAGTGAAACATTAAGGTTATTATTCATTTCTAGAAGATGGTAAGTGGTGAGTTCTCATTATGGCAATCAGTCAAATTTCCCATTTACGACTATTTGAGTGACTAAAATTGAGCTTGGTTCAATAACTGACTGGATGAGGCTCTTCAAGGATACTTTATCATATGTAGAAAATACAATAATAAGGAACCACTTAGTTCTTTGGTCGTAAACTGTAACCCTCCAAATGTTGCAAAACTTCAACTCCCAGCATGCCCGCACAGCTGTTGGCTGTCCGGGCATGCTGGGAGTTGAAGTTTTGCAATGTTTGGAGGACCACAATTTGAGACCGCTGACTTAGTTACTTAGTTTGTTAGTGTTTCCATTGGAACTAAGGGTGTTTGTTGCCTACTACTGAGCCCAGAGCCCAGCAGATAAGGAGCTCTAAATGCTTCCATTGGCAAGTGGATCATGGAACCTATGAGCCGATCGTACCTTGAAACAGGTTGGATGCAAATGGCTAGTACCGGATCCCGATTTTTTTTACAGGAATTTAACGAAGAAAAAAAATGGACTCTGGCGATGGAACTCCAAAAAGTGGAGTCAATGAGAACGAGGCCTTAGTGAGTTGACTCATTTCTTAGTTAGTTGACAGAAACTGCACCAGTCATTTGCTGTCCGGACATGAGTAGCCTTCACAGCATGATGCCACAAATAGAAGAAGACTGTCGGCACAGCTACTTCCAGCACGAGGAGATTCACCAAAAGCGGATGGCTGGGTTCCATCGGTGGATTTCGGTACAAAAGCACACTCATTGGGTACTTAATCCCCGAGAAACGTTTACAGAATGTCTAAGGCTAGGTTCACATTTTTTTTTAAACAGGTCGGATGCAAACAGCTACTATCGAGTCCTTACTTTTTTTACTGGAACTTATCGGTGAAAAAAAAACATTGCTTGTACAATTTTTTTCTCCACTAAACTCTCGTTCTGGCTAAATTGCCGACGGAACTCTGAATAGCCAAGTCCGACAGCAATGTAAACAAGGCCTTAGTTGGTTTACTCATTTCTTAGTTAGTTGCCATGAACTGCACCAAGAATGTATCCAAATTGTTACATTGGCCAAAATTAGACAGAATTTTACTACATTTTTTTTTAGAAAGGAATGCATCTTAAATTTGATGTAAGTTGGTATAATATTACGCACACACACAAAAAAATGTGTCTTTATTTTTTTTGGCCTGAGAAAAAATATCACAAAAACTGCCCCTCGTTATTTTACCTCCAAGATGCAGTTTCTTTTTTTTTTTTTTTTTACCCTTCGGGGAATTGCAAAGGGCCCCTATGAAAGAACAGTACTGTATATGAACCTCTTGTTCTAGAGTACCTCATGCTAGAGCAATCCCTTATACAATCCAATGATAATTGGGAGCTTTTATATTCATAAACTTACCCCCTTTACGCAGGGGGGGGGGGGGGGATATATAATGTTGATCACACAGGTCACAAATCTGAATTGTTCTTCATTGATTTTCCTCTATTTGATGTTCATGTGACCCGAAAGGGTGGCCATACTCCATAGACCATCATCCGTAAATTTAATGTAAATGATCATATGTGCCAGGAAAGTTTAAAGGAGTTCTCCACCATAAGGTGATTTTAGTATGTACCTGGCAGGCAGTAATGGACATGCTTAGGAAGGATCTGCGCTTGTCTTGGGACTAAATGGCTATGTTGTGAGATTACCATAACACTGTGGCTAGCTTTTTGTGAACTTGTATTTCATGTTTGATTTATGTTTTTTTGACTACAAATCCCACATCCCCTCCTTCTCGCACATCAGGCACCCCACCCATTGAAACAAAAGACATGTGCTTTTCAATCAGGGTGCCTACAGCTGTTGCATTAGTTGCAGATTGATCCCTCCACCCATTGAAGCAGACAGGCTCCCTGTCATCAGCTGACTAGTGAGTCAGGTTTCGGCCGCATTGCAAGCTGGGAAAAATCTGAGACAACAGTCATTTTGTATGCTGTAAAAAATAAACAGAGGGGTGAAAACCACAGAAGAATTGTGAGAAAACCATCACACACAGGTACAGACACTATATTATGAACTACACTAACTTTACAGCCCCTGTAGCATAGTCAAATAAAAAAAAAATCCTGGAATACCCCTTTAACACCCCCCCCCCCCCCCAACAATATCCTCCACGGGGCCCTATCTACGTAATAAACCTCTGTGAGCTCTGGCTTCCACCTTTCTGGATGAGTACAAGTGACGGCCTGCTCAGCCAATCACCGGCAACAGCAATGTCTCACTGCAGCTGCTGACTGCCTGAAGGGGCCGTCACTGGCACACGTCCAAGTAGGTGGGGGCCAGACCACGCCAAGGATAGGTAAGTAGAAAGGGCCATGTATAGGAGCTCTTGGGGGGAGCATATCCTGTGGATAGGGGAAAAGTGTCTGATAAGTTCAGTTCACTGGCCTACGCCTTCAATAACTCTCTTAACCTCGTAAATTCTTGTTGGTTTACCATATAAGGAAAACAGATGCCACAGGGTTAAAGGGGTTATGTAGAACTTTTCTAAAATGTATATACTGCTTGGGGCAGGAAAACTTAAAAATAAATAACTATATTTACCTAACCCTGGTCTCCTGCAGGTCCTGTGCACCTCTTCTTACTGCTTCTACCAAACTTCTCTCTTCTTCTGCTTCTGAGAGAAGCTATTGGTGCAGGACCTGCCCAGCAAACTGCTGTAACCAGTGATTGGCTAAGCAGGCAGGTCCTGCACCAATGCTTCTTTCAGAAGCAGGAAGAAGACAAGAGATTGCGGGACTGGGTGGAGCCAAATTGGAGCTGCAGGGGACTGGAGCTTGGTAAGTATAGTTTTTTTTCTCCTAATTTTAGCAAAACTTTAGCAAAATGCTGGATAAACCCTTTAACTGCTACCATATCTGCATTCCAGCCAAATCATTACAATTAGCTGAAGGAATATTTTTTTCTGTATGTAAGCAACACATAACATCAATAGCGGCAGCTGCTCGTGTAGAATAAACCGAAATGAATATTAGCCACCCGTCAAACCACAAGTATGTGAAGTCTTCTCTATCCTGCTAGATATTTTGGAAACGTGTCAAAAAAAAAAAAAAATCACTGATTGCAATTCTTCCTACTGTTCCTCTAAGTATATTCTGGCACCATGTTGTGAACAAAAACTAAAAATGTATGCAATTCTTTTTTTTTTTTATTATGTGAAGATTGATATGGTTAATTGCCGCTCATCCCGCTTGTGATTTGATTCCTGGCATTCCAGTGATTAAATTGGGTGCATTAAAGTGCTGCTAAATTACAACCACGGTTGAAGTATAGGTGGGTGTGAACAGATGACTAACCCTAATTTGTGATAAAATATGCCTATTATTTCCTGCTATAAATGGACCTAGATAAATGTGATTTGTAGCAACGAAGAAGTGATTAACCAAGCTGTGTTAAAAATTAATTTGGCGTCTGCTATTGGGTTTAATATTTAATATTCAGCGTTAGATCCTATTGTAAATGGGAGATGGATTTCTAGAATGGTCATCTAAAAAATGCACATCTAACAATTTTGCTTTTTTACGGGGTCCTCTTTAGGCTAGGAAATCATTTGTAGTTTTTTTGTGAAAAAACACCAAATAACACCCACATACAGTATATACTCGAGTATAAGCCGTCCCAAATATAAGCCGAGGCCCCAAATTTTACCCCAAAAACCCAGGAAAAGTTATTGACTCGACTATAAGTCTAGGGTGGGAAATACATAACCCCCCCATGTCATCATCCAGACCCCGGTCATCATCCCCCCCACCCTTCATCATCACCGCCTGTCAATCCCTTCATCAGGGGTTTTCAACCTGCGGACCTCCAGAGGTTTCAAAACTACAACACCCAGCATGCTGGGAGTTGTAGTTTTGCAACATCTGGATGTCCTCAGGTTGAAGACCACTGATGAAGGGATTGACAGGCGGAGAGTTCACTCGAGTATAATCCAAGGGGGGCGTTTTCATCACGAAAAATCGTGCTGAAAAACTTGGCTTGTACTCGAGTATATACGGTAGATTTGCTCTTTGCGATGGGAACACCCACTTCCTCTGTCATATTGGTCGCTGCTCAGCCCCTTGTGTCCTATTAGTGCTCCCGGGCAGCGAGGTAATAAGGAATTATTAAATACCAGAACCACGTGGCGTTTTACTTTTTTTTCGGCATTTTTTTATACTTTCATGACATTTTTAGGCTCAAGGGCATGTTTCTGAAATCGCAGCATGCTCTAGGTGTGGTGATTTTTTTAATGAAATCTTGCCACATTCCTCCCACCCATAGACTCCTTTAGTAGAATTTTTTTTTTTTGAAAATTACTTACAAATCTTTTTTTTTTTTTAAACAGCTCACAAGCAGCACACCAAAAAATAAATAAATAAATCAGAAAATTTGGCTATAGGATGTAAACAGTGAAGAGAGTGATACTTACCATCTCCTCGCTGATCCAGACCTCTTCTAGTGACATCATCACTAGGTATGTATACACCTCCCCCCAAGCAAGTTATCTAGTGCTGCTCAGCAGTGCTAATTACCTCCTTCCTCGCTGGGCCAGCGCATAGTGCTCAGCACAGCAAGATGTTACAGTAAACCAGCAGAGTCGCTGGTTTACTGTGACAAAAGAGTAGAGGTGCGCTGTGCAGCAGCGCTACTTAACCCTTTCACTGGCAATTTTCTGGATTTTATCGGTTGTAAATCTGTTTTGAATAAACGGTCATTAAAATGATAGACCAATCCTTTCTTTGTCAGCAGACAAACATACCAAATCAGTAGGGAATCAAATAATTTTTCCTTCACTGTAGCCTCAGGCTATGTTCATACTTTGTATTTTATCTAGTAGTGTTAGCCAAAACCAGGAATAGGCCTAAAACACAGGGGAAGAAAAGTACAAAACACTTCATTGTACCTTTTTCTCTTTATTGGTTCTACTCTTGGTTTTGGCTATAAATAAATACCAACCAAAAAATTACGTATGAACATAGCCTTTGACTATGTTCAGTTCAATAAAGTCAATGTGTCTTTTGGACTGGCTGGCTATATATAACAGTATTTAAAGGGTTACTCTGGTGAAAAAAAAAATAAATCAAAATCAAAAGTGTCAGCAGAGAGCACTGTGGTCAGACAGAAAAGGAATTAAAAAAGAAAATAACTTCCTGTGGAGCATACAGCAGCTGATAAGTAATGGAAGGATTATGATATTTTAATAGAAGTAATTTACAAATCTGTTTAACTTTTTAGCACCAGTTAATAAAAAAAAAAAAATTTCCCACCAGAGTAACCCTTTAAGTATTGTTATATATAAGTCCCAACGCGTTTCTTACCAGAAGGTACCAGGATCATCAGGGGACAACTGTGTATTAGCCCTCAGGATATGGTTAGTCAATATGTCATAGACTATAGCTAGGGCATAATAAACCAGATCGCATGCATAAATATGCAAAAATAAATAAATGTGCAAAAAAACAATAATGTGTTTGGAGCAACGAAACTGGAGGGGCAAGCTGTGCATAACTAGCTTGCCCCCTGACTGGTGAGCAGTAAGAGGTTAAGAAATATACAGGCAAGGTTTTTAGCCCCCTCCCCCGCCTGTAAAACTTGCAAATGGCTACAGTGGTATGTCCCATGGGTGGGGGGGGGAAGGAGTGCACCAATCAGGGGTTTAATAGTTTCCCGGGCTTTCAGAGGCCCTCCCCTGGGTATTTATAGCTGTGGTGCCTCCCTTCCCCCCTCAATCTGCCCAGGACCCGGAGTTTTGTCTGCCGGTTGGTATGTTACTGCCCCTTATATTATGGCCCGGGTGGAGCAGGTGGGTGAGGGTTGGCATGCTCGCTTGTGGCTGAGCTGGCCTCCCCTCCTGTTGCACCCTGGCGTTAGGTTCGGGAGACTGGCGGACCTCTCGCCCTCTCACAGTCCCGCTCTCCTTTAACACCCCCCCCCCCACCCCCCGTCCGCCTGTCCTGCCCGTTCCTTTACTCCTCTTCCCTGCCCCGTTCCTTTAATCCCCTTCCCGTACCTTTAATCCTTTTCCTTGCCCGTTCCTCCAATTCACTTCTCTGCCCCTGGCCCGAGCCCCCTTCCCATGCGTGCTCCTTATGTGCGCGCTTTGCCTCCTTCCCCGTTGCTGTCCCCTCCGTCTGCGGTGGCGGCCCCTGGGTTGCTGCGGCTGTTTTGTATAGCCTTGCGCAAATGGACGTTTATTAACGTCCATTTGCGTGTTCCCAGCTATAATGCGCGCTCACAAGGCGAGCGCGCATCATAGCCGTTGGGTCCCAGTTGCTATTAGCAACCAGGACCCGTGCTAATGCCGGACATCGCCGATCGGGCAGATGTCCGGCATTACCTTTTCGGATGCGGCGATCAAAGTTGATCGCCGCATCTGAATGTATGTATAGGCGTCCCGGCTGCTCAGTCGGGCTGATCGGGACCATCGCGATTAAATCGCGATGTCCCGATCAGCTGGAACGCAGCAGGAGGGTCACTCACCTGCCTCCTGCGCGTCCGCTCGTGGATTGATTGCTCCAAGCCTGAAATTCAGGCTTGAGCAATCAATCACTGACAACCCAGATCATTGCCATGTTAATACATGGCAAGTGATCTGTGTGTGCAGTGTTATGGCTCCCTATGGAGCTATAGCATTGCGCACAAAAAAAAAAAAAAAAAAAAAAAAATTTAACCCTTGCCATGATAAATGTTTGGATCACTCCTCCCCCCCCTTTTTCCCCCATACATAAAAACATGAATTAAAATATAAATACATAACTGATAATAATTAAATAAGTAAATAAAATAAAAACTGTATTACATCAAGCATGTATATGGTATCGCTGCGTGCGTACATGTCCGTACTATCTAAATATGTCTTCGATTGCAGCATTCCTTCAATGGCGTATGCGCAAAAAAAAAAAATAAAAATAAATAAATAAATAAATAAATAAAAATTTACTTAATTAATTAATTTAAAAAATAAATAATTAATTAATAAAAGTAAAAAAAAAAAAAAAAAAAAAAAATACAAAAAAATTAAAATAAAAAAAAGAAAAAAAGAAAAGAAAAATTACAATAAAAAAAAAAAAAAGTACGAACTGTGTAGATTTCAATACACAGGCACATGTGGTATTGCCACGTGCGTCAATGTCCGCACTATCAAGTTATATATCCTCATTTGATCCGCGTGTAAGCGCGAATTGAAAATTAAATATATAAATTTTACTAGTCCCATATAGCGTATTTTGGTCGCTTTTCATACCTATAAAAAAAAAAAAATTATAATAAATAAAATATATATATATATATATATATATATATATATATATATATATATATATTTATATCGCAACTCTGTTTGACACGATAATTGTATCGCTGTAAACTTCGGATCACGGCGCATGGTTCAGGCAGCCGCTGCACCCCAAACCCTCTCCGCTGCTGTCCCTCTTCCTGAGTTCTCTGCTGCTGGTTTCCCGGCGCCATTCCGGGCGGCGGCAGAGTACCCGCAACCAGGTGGTCTCCAGCGTGCCTTGTTCAACGCCTGCGGTGGTAAAGTGGTTCGTCCTGCTTTTGTGCCTTCTCCATCTTCTGGACTTAGTGAGTGTGCTGTTGTGGGGGGGCAGGGGGGGCTCTATTTTCGTGCCTGCCCTTGGGGCTTTGGCAGGCCAGTTGTCTTCAACTGGCTAGCTGGGTTGGTTCCCTCTCCTTCCCCGGTTAGTGTGCTTATGGCTGTTCTGGTAGTTTCCACCTTTTGTTCCTGTGGGTTTGTTGGTTTTGGGTCTCGGATATTGGTGTATGTCTATGTTGGTCTCTGGTTGTGAGTTGGGTACGTCTTTTCTTGACGGGGTGCTTTGGTGTGGTATCAATTTCTGCGGTGCACGCTTAGGTGAGTGGTCTTTTGGCCTTACGCTCTGGATGACCGGGTTTTGTGGATTTAGCTCCTGAGGCTTGTTCCTTATTTTGAATCGGTGGCACCCAGTTACGGTTTTGTTTCTTTTGGTTTTCTCCCCCTTTGTTTGGTGTTTCTCTCCGTCACTAGTTGTAGTCCCTCTCCGCTGCTCTGTTTGTCCTAGTGTATTGTCTGATGTTTTCTCCTGTTTTGCTCCCGATCTTTGGTAGGCATGGGACTCCTGTATGTCGTGCTGGGTGCTTTAGCTGATGTGGCGGTGGGTAGGTTTCGCTTTGAGTCTCAGTTTGTCTTTCCTCGTGGTTTCTTTTGTTTGTGGTGGTTTTTCGGAAGGGGATACTCCTGTGCTCTACGCTTGTTGGGGTGTGGTTTGTTGCGGTCTTCCGCATGCCGCGTTGGCGTTGGTCTGCAGTTTTCCTGTGGACGGGGAGTGGTTGCGTTTTCTCTGCTTTGGTTTCCTCGGGGCTCGCTAGGTGCCCCTGTTCCGGTCCTTGCTGGTTTACTGTAATTTCCGCATGGAATATGGTTCTGGGCGGAGTTTTTTCCTGCAGGTTGTCTTTGGCCGCCGAGGGTGTCTGGTATTTGGGCCCCCCGCATATGTGCCCCTGGTACGCTTTGGGCTGACATTTCGGTTGGTTGGGGTTTTTTCAAGGGTCATGCGGTGGCCTGGCCTGCTTTCAGTTCCCTGCACGGGGAGCTCGCTTTGTTCTCGGATGTGGCTGGTTTGGTCGGTTGTTGGTGTGGTGTTTGGTTTTCCAGTGGTGCTGTGGGGTGGTTTACCCCTGGGTCTTGGTAGTCAGTGGGTTTCTGCCATGCTTGGGGTTTTGTTTGTGCTTCTCCCTTGGTGTTGGTTGTGGGACTTTGGGTGCTTGCTTCGGCAGCTCATGTTCTAGGCTTGTAACGTTACTGTGTGGGTTGCAAGTCCCCTGCGCTTGGTTGCGCGCTAATTTTGTGATGCTTTTCTTCTTTTCTAGTGTGTGATTTGAGTGATCACGGGGCGTGTTTTTCTTCCTGTGCTCTGTCTGTTGCATCTAGTGCTTCGCTGTTTGGAGTTACAATTTCTTTCAGGGCTATGCTCCCTGGGTCGGTATTGGGTGTTGACGCTTTGTCCTGTTTTCTCTGGCTGTAGTTCCGGAGGGTTGCTTGTGTGGCCGGCCCGTGGGTCATCGGGGAGAGTGGTGTAATTTGTGGTCCGCTTTGGTGGCTCCTGCGACTTGGTCGCACTCACGGGCTGGGGCTGTGGGTTCAAGTCTTTTACGGTACTTGCGAGTGGTTGGTGTTGGTGTGGAGGCCGGGATGTCTATCTACAGTCGTGGGGGGTCCCGGAGGTTCTAAAGGGTCTGTGGACAGGGGATAAAAACATAAAAAAAAAAAAAAAAAGTAATAAATAAATATTGGTTTCGGAACCTGGAATGCCCTTTGCAGTGACCTTACGAGGCTAATGTTTGATTTCCTGTTTCGTTTTAATAGGATGTGATAACGGAAGTTATCTGCTGTGTCACCTCTCCAAGGAGGTTCGAGATTTGGGCAGTGTTCTCAGTGTATCCAAATAACATTCTGAGTATGTGATGTGGGATCTTCACCTGTTCATGTGAATCAGCTAAAAATAAAAATAAAATGAAAATAATAAATAATCTAAAAAAATAAATAAATAAAAAGTTGGGTGGCTTTCCCGCTGTGCTGCACGGCACATGGCAGGGGGTGATTTTCTTTCTGCTTTGCGGGTGGTGTATATATAGGGGCTGGGCCCGCGAGTGGGTGGCCTTGCTGTCGGCGACCGGTTTTTCCTATCTGTTTTTGGGTCGCTTAGTGGCGGCTGCAGGTTTTTTTGGTTGTCGCTTTTGCGTTGTTTTTCTGATCCGAGTTTTTGCGCTAGCTTTTTTCAGGGCTATGTGGATGGGGCACTTTTTCTTTCTCCTCGTCTCCTTCCATGGGACTTGGGTGTCTGTGTTTTTGGGTGCCTATTTTGTGCGTTTCATGGTAAAAGTTTAAAAAAATAAAATGAAAAATAAAACTAATAAAGGCCCGTCGGTCCGAGACTGTTTAGGCGATCCGTGACACGCAGCTCGTGCTCCATGAGGGTCCGCGAATTACTGTTTTGTGAGTTCTGGATTTGCTCTCTTTTTGTATCGGGGCCGGCGGAGGTGGCTGGGTTTCCGGAGAGGGTAGCGCTGCACGACGGCCGCGGGCGATCTGCATGTTGTGTTGCTATATTCGCCCAGTTTGATGTTTCCCAGGTGTGTTTTTGTTTTGAGAGCGGCTTTCGAGGTGGTGCGAGTGCTGCAGCACCCTTCGGTGTATGGGCGAGTCTGAGAGATGAGTTCACACGGGTTATAAAAAAAAATAAATAAATAAATAAATAAATAAATAAATTTAAAAAATTGGTCCTGGTGGCAGGTACCCGGATTTCCTGGAGAGGAAAAGTGTTGAGCGGATTTCCTGGAGAGGAAAAGTGTTGAGCGGATTTCCTGGAGAGGAAAAGTGTTGAGCGGATTTCCTGGAGAGGAAAAGCGCTGAGCGGATTTCCTGGAGAGGAAATGTGTTGGGTGTGCTGGGGGGCTGGAGGTGGCCCCAGGTGTTGGCTATCCACTATCTCTTGGGTGGGGGTCGGAGCCCAGTGTAGGGCTAACTGGTCTCCTCCGTGGCGGTAAGAAGACGGTGAAAGCGGGGTCAACCCGGGGTAGACCTCCACACAGGACGGTGTGGCAGCACCTCTCGGGTTGGTAAGAAGCCAATCGGTGTCTTTGTTACAGTTAAATTGTTATTTATATAAGTAATTTTATAAATAAAGCTGTGGCCGATCCCCACCCACGGAAAAGTTAAATTGTTGTTGTGTCAGTTATTATTTAAGTATTTATTGTAGTAAGGGGGAGGGGTAGTTATAGCCTGCTAGGAGCTAATTGGGTCTCAGCAGTCTGGAGGGGCAAGCTGTGCATAACTAGCTTGCCCCCTGACTGGTGAGCAGTAAGAGGTTAAGAAATATACAGGCAAGGTTTTTAGCCCCCTCCCCCGCCTGTAAAACTTGCAAATGGCTACAGTGGTATGTCCCATGGGTGGGGGGGGAAGGAGTGCACCAATCAGGGGTTTAATAGTTTCCCGGGCTTTCAGAGGCCCTCCCCTGGGTATTTATAGCTGTGGTGCCTCCCTTCCCCCCTCAATCTGCCCAGGACCCGGAGTTTTGCCCTCCCTCCCTCCCTTTTTGTATCTTTGTTTATTGTAAGTCACAGCTTGGCGGTAAGAAGACGGTGAAAGCGGGGTCAACCCGGGGTAGACCTCCACACAGGACGGTGTGGCAGCACCTCTCGGGTTGGTAAGAAGCCAATCGGTGTCTTTGTTACAGTTAAATTGTTATTTATATAAGTAATTTTATAAATAAAGCTGTGGCCGATCCCCACCCACGGAAAAGTTAAATTGTTGTTGTGTCAGTTATTATTTAAGTATTTATTGTAGTAAAGGGGAGGGGGAGTTATAGCCGGCTAGGAGCTAATTGGGTCTCAGCAGTCATAAACCTATGCAGATGAAACAAATAACAGGGTCATAGTGACAAATATAATGGCTCGCAATGGAGCCACTCACTGCCCCCCCATGGATGGCTGATGTTATAGCAGGTCAGGAGCTGCCAATGTATACCTATAAGATTAGAAAAAAAAAAAAAAAAATAAATGTAATAAATAAATAAATAAATAAATATAATAATAAATGAAGAAATAAAGTTAGTAGATGTTATGGTAATAGAAATATTTTCCATAAATATACTGTAAGTAAAACATAGGGATTCGTTGTCAAGGGTTCATTGATTTAAAAGTTGAACGGCGTCCAAAGTCTCTGATTGGATCATTGTTATCAGCTCTTTGACTAAGCACAATGGAAATTCATCAGAAGTTGGACGGCGGCCACCGAATCAATTGAGTTTGTTGTAATTTAAAAAAATAGACGAACCCGGCGACCGGAGTATTTTTATCTCCATGGATATTTCCATCCTAAGAAGTCCTATATTTTCACAGACGCCACGTCAACCATCAGCTGTCCTGTATAAGCAAAGAGAATGCAGTAGGCGAGTGGTCTCCAAACTGTGGACCTTCAGCTGTTGCAAAACTACAACTCCCAAAATGCCCAGAAAGCCAGCTGTCCGGGCATGTTGGGAGTTGTAGTTTGGCAACAGCTGGAGGTCCACAGTTTGAAGACCACTGCAATAGCCAACAACTGTTGGGGCATTTTGGGAGTTGTAGTTTTGCAACATCTGGGGGTCCACAGATTGAAGACCACTGTAATAGCCGATGGCTGTTTGGGCATGTTGAGAGTTGTAGTTTCGTAAATGCTGGAGGTCCACAGTTTGAAGACCAATGCAATGGCCGACAGCTATTTCGGCACGTTGGGAGTTGTAGTTTGCAACATCTTGAAGTCCACCCTTTGAAGACCACTGCAATAGCCAATGGCTGTTTGGGCATGTTAGGAGTTGTAGTTTTGCAACATCAGGAGGTCCACACTTTGAAGACCACTGCAATAGTCAATGGCTGTTTTGGCATGTTGGGAGTCGTAGTTTTCAAATGCTGGATGTCCACAGTTTGAAGACCACTGCAATAGCTGACGGCTGTTTGGGCATGTTGGGAGTTGTACTTTTGCAACATCTAGAAATCCACAGTTTGAAGACCACTGTAATAGATATATATATATATATATATATATATATATATATATATATATATATATATATATATATATATATAGATATATATATATATAGATATATATATATATAGATATATATATATATATATATATATATATATTTTTTTTTTTATTATTATTATTATTATTATTATTTTTATTTATTTTTTATCAAGTACCCTGCTCTGTGTAGATGAAAGGCAAGAACCCCAAAACAACTGTCTACAGATCAGGGGCACTTCATTCTAGTAGCTAATTTGCATAACTTTTTACAATAATCTAGCATGTCGGGTCCAAATCAGCAGGCCAAAGCATTAGTCAGAGTCACAGCAAATGGCCGAGTCCAGACAGCAAGCAGAACATGGAATGTTAGTAAGGGTATAACCTCCAATCAGGGGCATCTGTGGCCAGGAGATACCTATGTTTAATAGCCTGCTGCCTACATTGGAGGTTGGTGCCGCGCCAAGTTTGCCCAGCTTCCTGTTCACTGGTTGGGTGGTTTGCCCCGCCTCCTCTGCGGATGTGGGTCTCTGCGATCAACAACCAAGGTTGTGATGCTTCTAGCTGCACAGTACTGAGGCCAAACCCGCCGCAGGAGCAGGAAAAGGTAAGTATGTGACACTATAACCTGTTATTGAGAAAGGGTCCGATCTGTAAAACCCAATGCTGGAGCATTGTATGACAATAAGTACAAAATATCTTCATAGCACTGATAATAGGTCCCACCAGCTTTGTTCACATGTCAGAATTAGTGATGAGCAGCAGGGGCCATATTCAAATTTGCGATATTTTGCGAATATATTGAAGATTATTCGTCCTATGTTCGCAAATTAGCATATTCGCTATGTACGTTCACTTTTTTTTCCATGCGAAAATTCACACGGAAAATCTACTTAAAAATCTACATAAAAAAAAAAACATAAAAAATAAAAAAAAGAATATTTATCATTACAAATATATAGCACTATATTCTAAACATTCGTGAAATCGCAAAGTGCCGATATTCGCGATAAAAATTTGCATTACGAATATTCGTGCTCAACACTAGTCAGAATGTCCACACGGAAAATCTCTGTGTGGATATTCTGCAGACTGCGGGCCTGATGTGCCGGCACTAGGACTGACCGCTCAGGAATGTGCCGTCTCATAGATGGCAATGCATTCCGCGCAGAGTCTGTAGAAAGACTGGAAATGTTCATTCTTTCTGCGGACACCGCGCAGGAATTCTGGCTTGTGAACACAGCCTTTGCACATGTCCACTTATCTTGCAAATGGACAAAAGGAGTCCCTAGTAAGAATAGCAGTAGGTACTCTGTACAAAACATATGTCGGGACAGAATTGCCCCATATGGATGATTTATTATGGTTCCATACAACTCGGAGATTGTTCAAAGCCATAATACAGTTGTTTGCATGAGACCTTGCCCCAAAGCATTTTGGTCATCATTGCCATATATATATATATATATATATATATATATATATATATATATATACAGGAGAATACAGCAGCACACTGCTAGCACAAAGATACAGATAAAACATGAAATGCTATACAAATATAGTGCAAAAAATTAAAAAAATGATGTGCTTTACTCACCATTTGGCAGCCAAATAGTTTGTACCATCCCACCGCGATAAGGTGACCTCATTGGGACGGACCCTACACTGTGAATCTGCTGTATATATATATATATATATATATATATATATATATAAAAGGAAGGCTGGAGCAGCACTCTCTCAGCAGGAGGTGAATCTGTGGGTGCAGGCAGTCCCAGGGACCCCGGTCCTGGGTCCAAACATTTGTAGAAGGAAGGATGACTGCAGCACACCGGTGTGCTGCAGTCATCCTTCCATATATATATATATATATATATATATATATATATATATATATATATATATATATATATAAAAATCCCAAAATAAGCAGCACATCGAGGTAATTGAAAAGATGTAGGTAGGGTGCACGCATGCTGGAGCCACGGTCCACTGGTTCCTTAATGATAATCGTAGTAATATGCAGCACACCAAAATCAAGTGCAAAGTGCTTTTTATTCCATGAGGTACAAAAGCGACGTTTCGCCGGCCTCACGCCAGCATTCTCAAGTGACAATGAGTGATACAAACGGGCTTATATACACACCGCCCTTCATCAATTAGTGACATCATAAGTGTATTAACATAAATAAACAAACATCGAGAAAGACATGATCATACTTTGAATCACAAACATCGCAACAGAGTATGACATATATTCACTATTACAATCCCTCCCTGGGTGTATAGCATATAGTGTACTGCTTACTGTAAAATATACGTGTAGATTGCCTCCCGGGTACAGCCACGGTGTCCATAGCCTCACGCCGTGAATCTCGTGGAACGCCAGAGTCAGCGCCATTCGCGCTGTCAGCGGAGAACAACATCCGGTACGTCACTTCCGATGTATAGAAGATCGCGATGTACGCGACGCTAGGCTTGGTGTTGCTTAGTAACAAGGCTTGTTGATCCCAGAATCCATGGAAATCAATGATAACGGTCAGAAAAGTAGCATATGTATGACGCAAACTGGGGCATCAGGTATATATAGAGAAAGATAGTTATATAGACATAAATGGGGAATGTATCTGGAGTCACACACAGTTGCATACAATGGGGATGTGAGCGCAGCATTCCTCCTGCTATTGAGGGAAAGGGTGAGAATTGTGGGACTACCCGAGTAAATCGGGGTACCCACAGTATGTGACCAAGGCAGAACCGCACAGAACACCCTGCAACAGTTCTGTGCGGTTCTGCCTTGGTCACATACTGTGGGTACCCCGATTTACTCGGGTAGTCCCACAATTCTCACCCTTTCCCTCAATAGCAGGAGGAATGCTGCGCTCACATCCCCATTGTATGCAACTGTGTGTGACTCCAGATACATTCCCCATTTATGTCTATACAACTATCTTTCTCTATATATACCTGATGCCCCAGTTTGCGTCATACATATGCTACTTTTCTGACCGTTATCTTTGATTTCCATGGATTCTGGGATCAACAAGCCTTGTTACTAAGCAACACCAAGCCTAGCGTCGCGTACATCGCGATCTTCTATACATCGGAAGTGACGTACCGGATGTTGTTCTCCGCTGACAGCGCGAATGGCGCTGACTCTGGCGTTCCACGAGATTCACGGCGTGAGGCTATGGACACCGTGGCTGTACCCGGGAGGCAATCTACACGTATATTTTACAGTAAGCAGTACACTATATGCTATACACCCAGGGAGGGATTGTAATAGTGAATATATGTCATACTCTGTTGCGATGTTTGTGATTCAAAGTATGATCATGTCTTTCTCGATGTTTGTTTATTTATGTTAATACACTTATGATGTCACTAATTGATGAAGGGCGGTGTGTATATAAGCCCGTTTGTATCACTCATTGTCACTTGAGAATGCTGGCGTGAGGCCGGCGAAACGTCGCTTTTGTACCTCATGGAATAAAAAGCACTTTGCACTTGATTTTGGTGTGCTGCATATTACTACGATTATATATATATATATATATATATATATATATATATATATATATATATATATATATTTTATATATATATATATATATATATATATATATATATATATATATATATATATATAAATACTGTACATTGACATCTATTTTGGGTTACACCTCACGTAATGAACGATGTTTTGGAGCAACACATCATAAATCTCAGCAGACAGTCAGAAAGCCAGAACGTCAGGCGGAGGCTTATCAAAGTGAATTAGTGCTTATTAAAAAGTACCTGAATTTATGATCAGAGAATATTCGTCTGCATATTAAATGTAAGTGGCTTCATTTAGTAAATAGTTATTTATTACTCATGGCCGGAGGAATCCTGAATACCGGCTCTTACCACTATATTTGTCTTTGATTGATTGATTAATTGGTTGATTTTGGTTACATTTAGGACTTGCATTTGAGACCATATGCCGGATCTTCATGGGATTATGTTACACTATTGTGAATTTTCTGAAAGGAACACTTACAGGGGTTAAAGGGGTACTCCGCTGCTCAGCCTTCTTAACAATGGAGCCTGCAGCGGGAGCTTTTGATGTCATAGCCCCGCCCCCTCCTGATGTCACACCCCGCCCCCTCAATGCAAGTCTATGGGAGGGGGCGTGACGTACATCACGCCCCTCCCATAGACTTGCATTGAGGGGGCGGGGCGTGACATCAAGAGGGGGCGGGGCATGAAACCACGAGCTCCCGGCTCCAGCGTTCGGAACAGTTTGTTCCAAACGCTGAGCAGCGGAGTACCCCTTTAAAGGTTACGTTTAAGGTAGTCAGTTTATTATAAGGATTTTTGTGCCTCAGGCTTTTCTTGCCTATGGGGCAATTGTGTTAAGTTATAGATCACGGGGGTCCCAGGAGACCTGTCAGTCTGCCGAAAGCAGCTGTTTTGACCCCCACAGGAAGCTGCGGCCGGCGCGCCCCTCTCTGTGGGATACATGGAGAGGGCGTGTCGGTACGCCCCCTTCCAGCAGACTTCCGGTGCCCCGTTCAGGAGATTGTAGGGGGGGGCAGCCGTTGGAAACCCCCGCGATCTATAACTTATCCCCTGTCCAAAGGATAGTTATGTTTCACTACAGAACTTCTTTAAAGGGGTACTCCACTGGAAAACATTTTATTTATTAAATCACCTGGTACCAGAAAGTTAAACAGATTTGTAAATTACTTCTATTAAAAAATCTTAATCCTTCCAGTACTTATCAGCTGCCGTATGATCCACAGGAAGTTGTTTTCTTTTTGAATTTGCTTTCTGCCTGACCACAGTGCTCTCTGCTGACACCTCTGTTCATTTTAGGAACTGTCCATAGTAGGAGCCAATCCCCCACTGAATGTTTCGGATTACTTGTTGTGGGAGATTATTCATGGATAATATGACGGTAGAAGAGAAAACTACAGAGGCCTCCTCCATCTTTACCTTTCCTTGGACTAAAGGGGTACTCCTCTGGAAAACATTATTTTATAAATCAACTGGTGCCAGAAAGTTAAACAGATTTGTAAATTACTTCTATTAAAAAATCTTAATCCTTCCAGTACTTATCAGCTGCTGTTATGATCCACAGGAAGTTCTTTCTTTTTGAATTTCCTTTCTGTCTGACCACAGTGCTCTCTGGACAGTTCCTAAAATGGACAAAGGTGTCAGCAGAGAACACTGTGGTCAGACAGAAAGGAAATTCAAAAAGAAAGAACTTTCTGTGGATCATAACAGCAGCTGATAAGTACTGGAAGGATTAAGATTTTTAATAGAAGTAATTTACAAATCTGTTTAACTTTCTGGCGCCAGTTGATTTATAAAATAATGTTTTCCAGAGGAGTACCCCTTTAGTCCAAGGAAAGGTAAAGATGGAGGAGGCCTCTGTAGTTTTCTCTTCTACCGTCATATTATCCATGAATAATCTCCCACAACAAGTAATCCGAAACACTTCAGTTAAAGGGGTATTCCAGGATTTATATATATATATATATATATATATATATATATATATATATATATATATATATATATCAACTGACTCCAGAAAGTTAAACAGATTTGTAAATTACTTCTATTAAAAAAATCTTAATCCTTTCAGTACTTATGAGCTTCTGGAGTTAAGGTTGCTCTTTTCTGTCTAAGTGTTCTCTGACGACACGTGTCTCAGGAAACGCCCAGTTTAGAAGAGGTTTGCTATGGGGATTTGTTTCTAAACCGGGCGGTTCCCGAGACACGTGTCATCAGAGAGCACTTAGACAAAAAAAAGAACAACCTTTACTTCAGAAGCTCATAAGTACTGAAAGGATTAAGATTTTTTCATAGAAGTAATTTACAAATCTGTTTAACTTTCTGGAGCCAGTTGATATATAAAAAAATATTTTTTTCCTGGATAACCCCTTTAAGCAGATAATATTCATATCATGGCCATAATGTCCAATTTTTATTCCACCAATTATTGACGCTACAATTTTTCAATTCACACCCCGGGCGCTATCTGCCGACGAGTGAATATGATGATCATAATGTAGCCGGAAAGTCATTTATTAAGTGTTTACAAATATACAAAGAAATACATAAATGTATTCCTAATCCCTCGCGACACCTCTATTTGCACTCATTCGCGGGAAAAAAACGGAGCAATGAGTTGTTAATGAGAAGCGCATATCTTATTATTGTTCCCCTTGTTCTGTCGTATCCTTGACATCTGCTTCTTCGTCGCTGTCCTGTTATTTCATCATTCTTCAGTCTATGACTTTATTGTCATTTTTTTGGCAGAAATTAGAGATTGATTTTTTTTTTCCCTTCTCCAGCGCCGGGCCGAAGCCGCGAAGCATCAGATAGAATTCGACTCAACCCGGTGAGATCAGAAGAAATCCTAAGAAAGGCGATAATTGAGTTTTTTGGGGGGTTAATCTGCACCGGTTGGATCTTGAAAGTAGTAGCATGGCGACCGAGATCAAGGGGACTTCTCAGAACTGCACTTTCTAAAGTTGACAAGTTCAGTAAAGTCTTTATTAAAGGGGTTATCCAGGAAAAAAACTTTTTATTTTTATATCAATTGGCTCCAGAAAGTTAAACAGATTTGTAAATTAACTCTTAAAGGGGTTATCCAGGAAAATACTTTTTTTTATATATATCAACTGGCTCCAGAAAGTTAAATAGATTTGTAAATTACTTTTATTAAAAAAAAATCTTAATCCTTCCAGTACTTATCAGCTGCTGAAGTTGAGTTGTTCTTTTTTCTGTCTAACTGCTCTCTGAAGACACCTGTCTCGGGAGCTGTCCGGAGTAGGAGTGAATCCCCATAGCAAACATCTTATGCTCCGGACAGTTTCTGAGACAGATATAGGTGTCAGCAGAGAGCACTGTTGTCAGACAGAAAAGAACAAATCAACTTCAGTAGCTAATAACTATTGGAAGGATTAAGATTTTTTTTAATAGAAATAATTTACAAATCTGTTTAACATTCTGTAGCCAGTTGATCTAAAAATAAAAGGGTTTTTTTTCCCCTAGAATACCCCTTTAATCCTTCCAATAATTATCAGCTAGAGAAGATGAGTTGTTCTCTACTGTCTGGCAACAGTGCTCTCTGCTGACATCTCTGCTTGTCTCGGGAACTGCACAGAGTAGAAGAGGTTTGCTGTGGGGATTTGCTTCTACTCTGGACAGTTCCAGAGACAGGTGTCATCAGAGAGCACTTAGACAAAGAAGAACAACTCAACTTCAGCAGCTCATAAGTACTGAAAGGATTAATTTTTAATAGAAGTAATTTACAAGTCTGTTTAACTTTCTGGAGCCAGTTGATATATAAAACAAAGTGTTTTTCCCTCGATAACCCCTTTAACACCATTTTTTGTGAAAGGAAATGTGATGGTGTGTTCTTATGTCCCAATGATGTGTTTTGAAAAAGACCGGAGGAATGCTGCACCGAAAATCTACAAATTTATCGATTAAAGTGTAACTGCGGTAAAAAGTCAAAAACTTAGCTTTAGGGTAAAAAGCTAATATTTACTAAATACATCTATATTACATAAATTCCACATTGTTCTCCACTAAGGCTATGTTCTCACTACAAAATTTCATGGAAAAATTCTGCTAGATAATTCAGTAAATATTTCCACCCCTTGGGGAAGTTATACAGATTTGTAAATGACTTCTATATAAAAATCTTAACCCTTCCAGTAGTTATGAGCTGCTGTATGCTCCACATGAAGTTGTGTAGTTCTTTCCAGTCTGACCACCAGTCTTTCTATGTCAGGAACTGTCCAGAGTAGGAGCAAATCCCCTTTAGCAAACCTCTCTTTCTCCGGACAGTTCCTGACATGGACAGAGGTGTCAGCAGAGAGCACTGTGGTCAGACTGGAAAGAACTACACAACTTCCTCTAGAGCATACAGCAGCTTATAAGTCCTGAAAAAGATTAAGATTTTTTTAATAGAAGTAATTTACAAATGTGTTTAACTTTCTGATACCAGATGATTTTTGAAAAAAAAAAATAAAATAAAAATAAATAAAAATGTTTTCCATTGGAGTACCCCTTTAAAGAGGTTATGGGAGTTTTTTTTTTTATTTTTTTTTTAGAACATTTCCTACAGTGCATTATATAAAAAAATAAATAAACCTTTACTTACCTCTAACCGCTGTTCCACTTCGGTCCCCGGTTGCGATCCTCTTTCTGTCAGAAATCATGACACCACATTAACGCCTTTAAACTGCAGAGACTGAGAAGTGGGTTGGAATCAGTTCACATTACTTGCAGCTTTAATGCTTTTTCTTATTCAAGATCAATTTCTTAGAGAAATATTGTCATGAGGAGAAAGTGATTTGACCTATAATCACAGATAAAGGTGTTTTGTGATACATTTGAAGCCTTCAGGCAATGTTTACACCTAGGCCCTGATTTACTATTGTAAACCCGACATGTTCTGTCTTGTTGTGCGTCAGATTCTAGTGCGTTGCACCATAAATTCTGTATGCGCCAGAATGTGCACCAGAATTGAAAAAAAAAAAAAAAAAAAACCTGACTAACTCTCCATTTTACTGAGAAAACCGGAAAAGGGGTGTGGCCGCCGAAAAAGGTGCGAGTCCCGACATTTTCACAAAAGCCCAATATTTACTAAGGTTTCCACAGAAAATGTGATGGATTTGAGCGGAAGAAAACCCGACAGATCAGAGCATGTGTAAAAAAATAAAAAAAATGTAGGGGAACCTTAGTGAATACCGTGGAAATAAAATTGTAGGGAATTAAAACCCACAAAGAAACCTACACAACACTCTTAGTAAATCAGGGTCATTGTGTTTTTCAGACATTTTTACCATATTGTGGTTGTGTTTTTGACACAATTTTCAGTAGCAGTATACAGATGGAGCTGCAGTGGACTATAACTACTATATATCCTGATCCCATAGAGATATCAGCAGCAGTATACAGCTAGAGAGGTGTAGGATTATTATATATACTGTATGTCCTGATCCCATAGAGATAGCAGCAGTATACAGATAGAGCTGGAGGGGAGGTGTATAACTAATATATATCCTGATCCCATAGAGATAGCAGCAGCAGTATACAGAAAGAGCTGGAAAGAGGGTGTATAAATACTATATATCCTGATCCTGTAGAGATAGCAGCAGTATACAGATAGAGCTGGAGCGGGAGGTGTTTAAAGGAGAACTACGGGATTGAAAATTTTATCCCCTATCCTAAGGATAGGGGATAAGTTTCAGATCGTGGGGGTTCGACTGCTGGGGCCCCCCAGCGCATAGAGAGCGCGTGTCGACCACCGCACGAGGCGGCGGCTGACACGCGCCCTTTATTTACTGCTATGGGAGAGCCGAAGCGCTGCCTTTGGCAATTTCCGTCTCTCCCATAGCAGTGTATGGAGGGGGCGTGTCGACCGCTGCTTTGTGCTGTGGTCATCACGCCCTCTCTAACCAGAGAGCCGGGGCCCCGTACGGGAGATCGCAGGGGGCCCCAGCGGTAGGACCCACCGCAATCTGAAACTTATCCCCTATCCTTAGGATAGGGGATACATTTTTCAATCCCGTAGTTCTCCTTTAACTACTATATATCCTGATCCTGTAGAGATAGCTGCAGCAGTATACAGATAGACCTGGAGGGAAGGTGTATAACTACTATATATCCTGATCCCACAGAGATACCAGCAGTATACAGATAGAGCTGGAGGGGAGGTGTATAACTACTATATATTCTGACCCATTAGAAATAGCAGCAGTATACAGATAGAGCTGGAGGGGGAGGTGTTTAACTATTATATATCCTGATCCAATAGAGATAGCAGCAGTATACAGATAGAGCTGGAGGGGAGGTGTATAACTACTAGATATCCTGATCCCATAGAGATACCAGCAGTATACAGATAGAGCTGGAGGGGAGGTGTATAACTACTAGATATCCTGATCCCATGGAGATACCAGCAGTATACAGATAGAGCTGGAGGGGAGGTGTATAACTACTATATATTCTGACCCAATAGAAATAGCAGCAGTATACAGATAGAGCTGAAGGGGGAGGTGTTTAACTACTATATATCCTGATCCAATAGAGATAGCAGCAGTATACAGATAGAGCTGGAGGGGAGGTGTATAACTACTAGATATCCTGATCCCATAGAGATACCAGCAGTATACAGATAGAGCTGGAGGGGAGGTGTATAACTACTAGATATCCTGATCCCATGGAGATACCAGCAGTATACAGATAGAGCTGGAGGGGAGGTGTATAACTACTATATATTCTGACCCAATAGAAATAGCAGCAGTATACAGATAGAGCTGGAGGGGGAGGTGTTTAACTACTATATATCCTGATCCCGTAGAGATAGCAGCAGCCGTATACAGATAGAGCTGGAGGGGAAGTGTATAACTACTATATATCCTGATCCAATAGAGATAGCAGCAGTATACAGATTGAGCTGGTAGGGGAGGGTTCTGTGAGCTGCAAGGAGGCATCTTATAGGTGATGATGTCATGCTGTAGTACACAGGAAGTCAGCTGACCCTGGACTGACATAAAGCACTGTGATTTTCTGGTGGTCCGAATGCTGGTCACATGACCCAGTTACAGTAATAAAACACATGGATGCTGCATTGCTGTATTAAAAGAGATGGTGTTGTAAGACTAGTGATGATAAGTGTATTTGGTATGGGCTAAATAAATAAATAAATAAATAAAAATAAATATATATAAATATTAAATAAATAAATAAATAAAATAACCCTGCAGTGTTTCTTCAATCATTGGAATTCTGATGGATTACAAACCCAAGAAAATGATTTTGTTCAGCTCTAATCCTAAATTTAAAGCCGGCTCCTGGCCATCATTACTGCTCTCTGTGTAATAGATCATGGATTTTCTCTCCTGCATCTACAATGAAGAGAGTTCTCTCATTATTATTACAAATGATACCGTAATTCCGGAGCCATTGTCCTCTTCAGGAAAGTTCATTTCATAGGGGGGGGGGGGGGGGTATAAATAATGGCTTCTCCCATATACACACCTTCCCGGGTCTCCCGTCATCTTTTAATCAAGGCAAAACTTTGCATATATTTCGTAAGTGTCAACTTTCGCCATTATGCCGGGATAGTGAAATGTTACCGTCTGCGGTATTTTTTTTTTTTTATTTTTTTTTTTAAGGCTAAATCATTTTTTTTTCCAGATTTATTTTAACATTGTTAACAGATCTCCATGGTGATAATTTATCACCTAGGCGATCTCCTAAATTTTAGCATTTTGTTTTGAGCAGATGTACTCGAGTGATTGTCTGCAACGTGCGTAAGCTTTGTGCCCTCTTTTGCACTACCAGGGGGCTTTCTGTCATTCGCGTGAATTTAGGAAGTGATGTGCGCACTGTAATACATTTTGGGCACCAACTTGGAAAAGCACACACTTGTGTAACAGATTGGGTATCGCGGAAAAAAAAAAAAAAAATGCTTTAATAATAAATACCCCCTATAGTCCCTGTACTGCGATATTGAAGTCACTCCATATAGATCCCTAATCATGATGGACACTAAATGGGGTATATCTTAATTTGCCAAAACTCCCTCATGGTGTTGCTTAAAGTGGCCGTTACACAAATAAAATTGCCTTAAAGGGGTACTCCGCCCCTAGACATCTTATCTCCCATCCAAAGGATAGGGGATAAGATGTCAGATCGCGGGGGTCCTGCTGCTGGGGACCCCCGAGATCTGACATCAACGGCTTCCGGCAACGCTGGAGGCTTTGGATCCCGACCACGCGAACGAAAGAGCGTGACATCACGCCCTGTCCCCTCAATGCAAGTCTATGGGAGGGGGCGTGACGGCCGTCACGCCCCCTCCCATAGACTTGCATTGAGGGGGCGGGGCGTGACGTCACACGGGGCAGAGTCATGACGTCACTCTCTTCCGCTAACGTGGTCGGGATCTGAAGCCTCCAGCATTGCCGGAAGCCATTGAGGTGGGTCCTGCAGCCAAGATCCCGGTGGTCCCCAGCAGCGGGACCCCAGCGATCTGACATCTTATCCCCTATACTTTGGATAGGGGATAAGATGTCTAGGGGCGGAGTACCCCTTTAAATGGTCATTATCAGAATCATAAACTTTCTATGTGTTGTTCATCTTGGCCAGACATTCATCTTTTTAATATAGTTCATGAAAAGGGTTTTCTCCATTTTATAGAAATCATGGTTTATAAAAAATAAAGAACACTAGGTGTCCCCATACCATCCAGAACATAATTCTGTCCGGCTGTGACGCAGGCTGGGACAAAGTCCAGGAAGTGAGGGCGGGACTAGAACTCCTCTGTGCTTACTCCTATCCTATCAGACTGCAGCATGAAAACAGAGAGGAGGGAGTTACAGAGCAGCCTGCAGTGATTGGATGAGAAGACCCAGCACAGCACAGCAAACTCAGGGAGGAAGTGAATACATGGTGAGTGAGGGCGGGCTCAGTGTTTGCCTCAGACATGCCCCTTCAGAAGCAGTGGATGTCAGAATGAGTGAGCAGCAGAAAAGAGAGATTTGTGAGCCAAATACAGACGCTAGACACATAAAAAAGACATGTAAAACATCGGCATGACATAGTGAGTAACATATGGAAGCATTATTTTATTTCTGTGTTATGACAGGTATGCTTTAAAGAGATAAAATGATACTGATAGTATGATAAGGGTGACGAGCTATGGATGCCTGGCCCGTCAGCTCTAGTGGGAAACTTTTCCATACAAGTTACCCACCTTGATTAATAATAATAATAATAATAATAATAATAATTGAGGAGCGATTAAAGGAGTTACAATTGTTTAGTGTTGAGAAGAGACGTTTAAGGGGGGATATGATAAACGTATATAAGTATATTAATGGCCCATACAAAAAATATGGAGAAAAACTGTCCCAGGTTAAACCCCCCCCAAAGGACGAGGGGGCACTCCCTCCATCTGGAGAAGAAAAAGTTTAGTCTCAAGGGGCGACACGCCTTCTTTACCATGAGAACTGTGAATTTACGGAACAGTCTACCTCAGGAACTGGTCACAGCAGGAAAAATTAACAGCTTTAAAACAGGATTAGATACATTCCTGGAACAAAATAACATTAATGCTTATGAAGAAATATAAAATCCCATCCCTTCCCCAATATCGCGCCACACCCCTACCCCTTAATTCCCTGGTTGAACTTGATGGACATATGTCTTTTTTCGACCGTACTAACTATGTAAATTCTTTATTTATATTGCACATACAGATTCCGCAACACAGTACACTAAAATTGATCCCTGTCGATTCATTCATCCACAGCACAAGTTTCACATCTTTAAAGGGGTACTCCGCCAGAAAACGTCTTATCCCCCATCCAAAGGAGAGAGAAAAAGATATCTTATAGCAGGGGTCCTGCCACTGAGGACCCCCGCGATCTCTGCTTCAGCACTCCAGTCATCTGATGCACGGAGAAAACTCCGCCACACCCCCTCCATTCATGTCTATGGGAGGAGGCATAACAGCTGCATACTAGCTGCCACATCCCCTCCCGTAGACGTGAATGGGGGGGGCGTGGCGTGACATCACGAACACGTAAGCTCCAAGCTTGACACCATCGCTGCCGGCCTTGAGATTGCAGGGGTCCCCGTGATCAGACATCTTTATCCCCTATCCTTTGGATAGGGAAAAATATGTTTTTCGGTGGAGTACCACTACAACTATGGCTTCTTCAGTGTGCACTATAGTAGAGGCCCCATCAGACTTTGTATTATAGATGTTACGCCGAGCGCTCCGGGTCCCCGCTCCTCCCCGGAGCGCTCGCAACATCCTCGCAATTGCAGCGCCCCGGTCAGACCTGCTGACCGGGTGCGCTGCGATACCTCTCCCAGCCGGGATGCGATTCACGATGCACACCCCGGCTCCCGTACCTGACTCGCTCTCCGTCGGTCCTGTCCCGGCACGCGCGGCCCCGCTCCTTAGGGCACGCGCGCGCCGGGTCTCTGCGATTTAAAGGGCCACTGCGCCACTGATTGGCGCAGTTGGCTTAATTAGTGTGTTTACCTGTGCACTCCCTATTTATACCTCACTTCCCCTGCACTCCCTCGCCGGATCTTGTTGCCAGTGTGCCAGTGAAAGCGTTTCCTTGTGTGTTCCTAGCCTGTGTTCCAGACCTCCTGCCGTTGCCCCTGACTACGATCCTTGCTGCCTGCCCCGACCTTCTGCTACGTCCGACCTTGCTCTTGTCTACTCCCTTGTACCGCGCCTATCTTCAGCAGTCAGAGAGGTTGAGCCGTTGCTAGTGGATACGACCTGGTTGCTACCGCCGCTGCAAGACCATCCCGCTTTGCGGCGGGCTCTGGTGAATACCAGTAGCAACTTAGAACCGGTCCACCAGCACGGTCCACGCCAATCCCTCTCTGGCACAGAGGATCCACCTCCTGCCAGCCGAATCGTGACAGTAGATCCGGCCATGGATCCCGCTGAAGTTCCACTGCCAGTTGTCGCCGACCTCACCACGGTGGTCGCCCAGCAGTCGCAACAGATAGCGCAACAAGGCCACCAGCTGTCTCAACTGACCGTGATGCTACAGCAGCTACTACCACAGCTTCAGCAATCATCTCCTCCGCCAGCTCCTGCACCTCCTCCGCAGCGAGTGGCCGCTTCCGGCCTACGACTATCCTTGCCGGATAAATTTGATGGGGACTCTAAGTTTTGCCGTGGCTTTCTTACACAATGTTCCCTGCACTTGGAGATGATATCGGACCAGTTTCCTACTGAAAGGTCCAAGGTGGCTTTCGTAGTCAGCCTTCTGTCTGGGAAAGCTCTGTCATGGGCCACACCGCTCTGGGACCGCAATGACCCCGTCACTGCCTCTGTACACTCCTTCTTCACGGAGATTCGAAGTGTCTTTGAGGAACCTGCCCGAGCCTCTTCTGCTGAGACTGCCCTGCTGAACCTGGTCCAGGGTAATTCTTCCGTTGGCGAGTACGCCATCCAATTCCGTACTCTTGCCTCCGAATTATCCTGGAATAATGAGGCCCTCTGCGTGACCTTTAAAAAAGGCCTATCCAGCAACATTAAAGATGTTCCGGCCGCACGAGAAATTCCTGCTAACCTGCATGAACTTATTCATCTAGCCACTCGCATTGACATGCGTTTTTCCGAAAGGTGTCAGGAGCTCCGCCAGGATATGGACTTTGTTTGTACGAGGCGTTTTTTCTTCCCGGCTCCTCTCTCCTCTGGTCCTCTGCAATCCGTTCCTGTGCCTCCCGCCGTGGAGACTATGCAAGTTGACCGGTCTCGCTTGACACCTCAAGAGAGGACACGACGCCGCATGGAGAATCTGTGCCTGTACTGTGCCGGTACCGAACACTTCCTGAAGGATTGTCCTATCCGTCCTCCCCGCCTGGAAAGACGTACGCTGACTCCGCACAAAGGTGAGACAGTTCTTGATGTCAACTCTGCTTCTCCACGCCTTACTGTGCCTGTGCGGATATCTTCCTCTACCTTCTCCTTCTCTACTATGGCCTTCTTGGATTCCGGATCTGCAGGAAATTTTATTTTGGCCTCTTTCATCAACAGGTTCAACATCCCGGTGACCAGTCTCGCCAGACCCCTCTACATCAATTGTGTTAACAATGAAAGATTGGACTGTACCGTGCGTTACCGCACGGAACCCCTCCTAATGTGCATCGGACCTCATCACGAAAAAATTGAGTTTTTGGTCCTCTCCAATTGCACTTCCGAAATTCTCCTTGGATTACCGTGGCTTCAACGCCATTCCCCAACCCTTGATTGGTCCACAGGAGAGATCAAGAGCTGGGGTACTTCTTGTTTCAAGGACTGTCTTAAACCGGTTCCCAGTACTCCCTGCTGTGACCCTGTGGTTCCCCCTGTAACCGGTCTCCCTAAGGCTTATATGGACTATGCTGACGTGTTTTGCAAAAAGCAAGCTGAGACTTTACCTCCTCACAGGCCTTATGACTGTCCTATTGACCTCCTCCCGGGCACTACTCCACCCCGGGGCAGAATTTATCCTCTGTCCGCTCCAGAGACTCTTGCCATGTCGGAGTACATCCAGGAAAATTTAAAAAAGGGGTTTATCCGCAAATCCTCCTCTCCTGCCGGAGCTGGATTTTTTTTTGTGTCCAAAAAAGATGGCTCCCTACGTCCTTGCATTGATTACCGCGGACTTAATAAAATCACGGTAAAGAACCGCTACCCCCTACCTCTTATCTCAGAACTCTTTGATCGCCTTCAAGGTGCCCACATCTTTACCAAACTGGACTTAAGAGGTGCTTATAATCTCATCCGCATTAGGGAGGGGGACGAATGGAAGACTGCATTTAACACCAGAGATGGACACTTTGAGTATCTGGTCATGCCCTTTGGCCTGTGCAACGCCCCTGCCGTCTTCCAAGACTTTGTTAATGAAATTTTTCGTGATCTCTTATATTCCTGTGTTGTTGTGTATCTGGACGATATCCTGATTTTTTCTGCCAACCTAGAAGAACACCGCCAGCATGTCCGCATGGTTCTTCAGAGACTTTGAGACAATCAACTTTATGCCAAAATGGAGAAATGTCTGTTTGAATGTCAATCTCTTCCTTTCCTATGATACTTGGTCTCTGGCCAGGGATTACAAATGGACCCGGATAAACTCTCTGCCGTCTTAGATTTGCCACGCCCCTCCGGACTCCGTGCTATCCAACGTTTTTTGGGGTTCGCCAATTATTACAGACAATTTATTCCACACTTTTCCACTATTGTGGCTCCTATCGTGGCTTTAACCAAGAAAAATGCCAATCCCAAGTCCTGGTCTCCCCAAGCGGAAGACGCATTTAAACGGCTCAAGTCTGCCTTTTTTTCGGCTCCCGTGCTCTCCAGACCTGACCCATCTAAACCCTTCCTATTGGAGGTAGATGCCTCCTCAGTGGGAGCTGGAGCGGTCCTTCTACAAAAAAATTCTTCCGGGCATGCTGTTACTTGTGTTTTTTTTTCTAGGACCTTCTCTCCGGCGGAGAGAAACTACTCCATCGGGGATCGAGAACTACTGGCCATTAAATTGGCACTTGAGGAATGGAGGCATCTGCTGGAGGGATCAAAATTTCCAGTTATCATTTACACCAATCACAAGAATCTCTCCTATCTCCAGTCTGCCCAACGGCTGAACCCTCGCCAGGCCAGGTGGTCGTTGTTCTTTGCCCGTTTTAACTTTGAAATTCATTTTCGCCCTGCCGACAAGAACATTAGGGCCGATGCCCTCTCTTGTTCCTCGGATGCCTCGGAAGTAGAGGTCTCTCCGCAACACATCATTCCTCCTGACTGTCTGATCTCCACTTCTCCAGCCTCCATCAGGCAAACTCCTCCAGGGAAGACCTTCGTTTCTCCACGCCAACGTCTCGGGATTCTCAGATGGGGTCACTCCTCCCACCTCGCAGGCCATGCGGGCATCAAAAAGTCCTTGCAACTCATCTCTCGTTTCTATTGGTGGCCGACTCTGGAGACGGATGTTGTTGATTTTGTGCAGGCCTGTACTGTCTGTGCCCGGGACTTTCCCCCATCCCGTGGCAACACTGTTGTTTGGGTGGTCGTTGATCGATTTTCCAAGAGGGCACATTTTATTCCTCTTCCTGGTCTTCCTTCAGCGCCTCAGTTGGCAAAACAATTTTTTGTACACATTTTTCGTCTTCACGGTTTGCCCACGCAGATCGTCTCGGATAGAGGCGTCCAATTCGTGTCTAAATTCTGGAGGGCCCTCTGTAAACAGCTCAAGATTAAATTAAACTTCTCTTCTTCTTATCATCCCCAATCCAATGGGCAAGTAGAAAGAATTAACCAGGTCCTGGGTGACTATTTACGGCATTTTGTTTCCTCCCGCCAGGATGACTGGGCAGATCTTCTACCATGGGCCGAATTCTCATACAACTTCAGAGTCTCTGAATCTTCTGCTAAGTCCCCATTTTTCGTGGTGTACGGCCGTCATCCTCTTCCCCCCCTCCCTACTCCCTTGCCCTCTGGTTTGCCCGCTGTGGATGAAGTGACTCGTGATCTTTCCACCATATGGAAAGAGACCCAAAATTCTCTTTTACAGGCTTCATCCCGCATGAAAAGGTTTGCCGATAAGAAAAGAAGAACTCCCCCCATTTTTGCTCCCGGAGACAAGGTATGGCTCTCCGCTAAATATGTCCGCTTTCGTGTCCCCAGTTACAAACTGGGACCATGCTATCTTGGTCCTTTCAAAGTCTTGTGCCAGATTAATCCTGTCTCTTACAAACTCCTTCTTCCTCCTTCTCTTCGTATTCCCAATGCCTTTCATGTCTCTCTCCTTAAACCACTCATCATCAACCGTTTCTCTCCCAAACTTGTTTCTCCCACTCCTGTTTCCGGTTCTTCTGACATCTTCTCCGTGAAGGAGATACTGGCCTCCAAGACGGTCAGAGGAAAAAGATTTTTTTTGGTAGATTGGGAGGGCTGTGGTCCTGAAGAGAGATCCTGGGAACCTGAGGACAACATCCTAGACAAAAGTCTGGTCCTCAGGTTCTCAGGCTCCAAGAAGAGGGGGAGACCCAAGGGGGGGGGTACTGTTACGCCGAGCGCTCCGGGTCCCCGCTCCTCCCCGGAGCGCTCGCAACATCCTCGCAATTGCAGCGCCCCGGTCAGACCTGCTGACCGGGTGCGCTGCGATACCTCTCCCAGCCGGGATGCGATTCGCGATGCGGGTGGCGCCCGCTCGCGATGCGCACCCCGGCTCCCGTACCTGACTCACTCTCCGTCGGTCCTGTCCCGGCGCGTGCGGCCCACGCTCCTTAGGGCACGCGCGCGCCGGGTCTCTGCGATTTAAAGGGCCACTGCGCCACTGATTGGCGCAGTTGGCTTAATTAGTGTGTTTACCTGTGCACTCCCTATTTATACCTCACTTCCCCTGCACTCCCTCGCCGTATCTTGTTGCCATTGTGCCAGTGAAAGCGTTTCCTTGTGTGTTCCTAGCCTGTGTTCCAGACCTCCTGCCGTTGCCCCTGACTACGATCCTTGCTGCCTGCCCCGACCTTCTGCTACGTCCGACCTTGCTCTTATCTACTCCCTTGTACCGCGCCTATCTTCAGCAGTCAGAGAGGTTGAGCCGTTGCTAGTGGATACGACCTGGTTGCTACCGCCGCTGCAAGACCATCCCGCTTTGCGGCGGGCTCTGGTGAATACCAGTAGCAACTTAGAACCGGTCCACCAGCACGGTCCACGCCAATCTCTCTCTGGCACAGAGGATCCACCTCCTGCCAGCCAAATCGTGACAATAGAATCCTAAAGCACATGCCATACATGTACAGTGCTGCAGCCTGGTACTTGGCATAGGACACCGTACATACACAGCCAGGCTATGAAGCGAGCGGCACTCACTTTATTGCAGGTAAGTACCAGCTGCTATCAGACTTCAGTGGAACAATGGAGAAGCTATGGATATACTGGGCTTTGCTAACGTAATGTAGACACCCGGAAAGACGACCAATGAGCTCAAATTAATTCAGGAGGCTGAGGACTAGAGAATAAAAAAGTCATTTTGTAGGTTTCTAAACCAGGTGAGTTACATTTCAGGTCCCTGCTATACAGACATCAAGCGTTTTATGTTCCAACATGGCTGGTGATTTCCCGTTACCATTCACCATGTAGATGAAGAATGACAATAATTATGAATCCTCGTAGTGTCAGACATCAGCTGATATAATCATAATGCGAATAGATGAACCAACACACCCTGCAGAGGCAACATAAAGGGATTCTAATCCCCAAATAAATGTTTTGCTATATGAAAGATGGTTTTATAAGTAAAGCTGCCAAAATTAATATGTAAGAAGACAAAACAGTTCATTAAGGGAACAAATCTGAAGAAAGAAATAATCAGATTCTGTGTCTGTCATTCAAAAACCAACAACATTTTTCTTCCTTTTGTCCCATTCATTCTTCCTTCATCTTACCCCCCACAGTCCACCCACCTACCAACATTCCACTCACTCATTAATACATATATTTATTCCTTACTTCTCCCCGCTCAACCAACAATCCTCCTGTGGTGTGCTTGATAGTATAGGGTATAGGATTAACCATTAATTGTCGTGACGCCAGGGTGCGGGTTCCTCAATACAATAGTCCAACCGCCAGCCGTCCCACAAACGATAGAGACGAATAAAGGAATGTCCACAGCAGAAGTTGAAGTAAACCAGGAATAACTTTACTGCGTATTTTATGCAATTGCAGATAACAGACAGTCTTTTGTAAGAGGATCGGGGTACAGGCTCCTCACAGGTTTGCTGGGATTTTGTAGTTAAATAAGCTTGGATTTTGCTAGCCCCTGTGCTACTGAATTTTGGGTATTTTGGGTTCAGTAGTCACACAGTATTTGTAGGTTTTGAGCGAGAGTACCTCACCTTTTGTGGCTGCTGAAGAATAGGCTTCAGGCCTAGCTTAAATTGTAGAAGATGATACAGATGTGCTTTTTTTCCCATCCCAAGGGTAAGAGAGATGTTACTGCTTTTGAGTTCAGCAGGAAGAGTGAGAGTTTAGTGGCAGCAGCCCCTTATATATTAAGGGGGCAGGAACAAAGCTCATTGGTTTGTAAACCTGTCAGTCCTGACCTAAGGAACTATGGGTATGTCTCATGACTCAAACGTCCTTAAAGGACATCTGCAGCGTGATTAACACTTATTCTCTATCCACAGGATAGGGGATAAGTGTTTGATCGCGGGGGGTCCGACCGCTGGGACCCCCTGTGATCTCCTGTACGGGGCCGCGGCTGTCCCGTGCAGGGGGCGTGCCGGCCGCAGCATGACGTTGCGGGCGGCACGCCTCCTCCATACATCTCTTTGGGAGAGGCGGGGAGGCAGCGTTCGTGCCTTCCCCATAGAACTGTATGGGGACGGTGAGGAGACGGGGCATCACCGTCGACCTCTAGGTCGACGCTACGTGCCTTAGCGCTCACCATGAGCGCTAATGGCGGCTCCCCGTTAGGGAGATCACGGGGGGGTCCCAGCGGTCAGATCCCCCGCAATCAAACACTTAACCCCCTATCCTGTGGATAGGGGATAAGTGTCATACAGCTGCAGTTGTCCTTTAAACCAAAGCATAACACAATTTTTTAAAGTTACATGACCCAAAGGTCCTGTACATGAATCCACTATACAATTAAATATAAATATATACATTTCTAGATATTATTGAGAGGCGACTAGGGCTTAGCCCTCTAGGAGAGCCCTACCAGCATGGAGGGACTCTGGCTGAGGGGACACTGACAGAGGGACAGGACCAAGTCCTGTACCGGGAAGCCACATTCCCATCCCTTCATTTATCATTCCTTCCTTTCCTATTATTTATTTTCACTCCCTTTCAACTACTCACACAACTAATATCCCACCTACCCATCCATCAATACATTAACTAACAAATCTACCCCCTTCCTTCCTTCCTTTATTCTTTCCTTCTTTTTTCTCCATTTCTTCTTCCCACTTAACCAACAACCCTTCCTTTATCCCTCCCTACCCCTATATCATATTCTCAAAGTATAGTCCTTCTTCTCACCCACTCAACCTCCAACCCATCCATCCAGCCGGTTAAACATATGTCCCCTGCAACCTTCTACTCACAATTCATGTCACTTTCTTTGAGCCACTCATAGCTCGGGCTGTGTACTCCTCAGCAGCCTCTGTCTCTCCCCTACAGCCCACATGCTGTCTCCTAGGAAGAGCCCAGATTAGACTGAGTCTCCATCTCATATACACACCTCCCTTCCCTTTTGCCTCATTACTTAAGAAGCAGGTGAGAGCTTCTGCAGGGTGAGCCAAGGAAATACACCCTTTCCTTGCCACACTGCCACACAACTAACACCCACCTTCCCATCGATACAATAACATACATGTCCAGCCTCCTTCCTTCATTCCTTCTTCTCTACCTATATATTTTTACCGTCCACCCGCTCAACCAAAATTCTTCTTATCCTTTCCCTTCCTTTCCTTTCCCTTCCTTTCCCTTCCTTCGTTCCTCCCTTCCTTCCTTCTTCCCACTTCTTCCCACTACACCAACAACAACTCTTTCTTCATCCCTTTTTCTCTTCCCATATATTCCTTCCATCCACCCACTCAACCAAAGAGATGCTGAGTTAAAATAAATATAAAATGTCTAAGGCTTTGTTCACTCCATCATAGCCTCTCTTTAAGACCCCGGTTGACATTCCCTTTGTCAACCATGAAAGGACCCAACAAACCCCATCATCAGTCAATTGAGTCCATTGGGCATAATAGTATTTGTTATAAATGAAAACCACAATTCAAGAGTAAACTTGGCCTTAAATTATTTTATTATTAAGTTCACTTGAGAACATGAAGTAGATGACCCAATAATGCACCCCTTACAATTCATACAACAATATACAACTCATACAGGTACATGAAAATACCAGAATTGTTCAGCATCACACAATGATTTATTTTTCCTAGCACAATTCCACTTGTCACACATTATGTGCATGCTTTATGTGTTTAAAAAAAAAATGTATACAGAATTTGCATTCTTAATTTTTTTAAAATTTTTGTCTACAGTGACTCATAATTTCTGAACGAACAGATGTATAAGGAAAGATTAAATGTACCGAACACTCTATACGAATAATAATTCCATTGTTACGCTTTGGCTTTTCCTGTTTTGTTGCCTGGTTTATTTCTATCATCTATTGAAGTGGAGTCTGCCTTCAAAGGTACCTAATGCAGGGAAAAGTCACTACATCAGAGGGCTGGAAAGAACAGAGAATAATGAGGCAATATTTGTGCTCTTCCCCAAATCAAAGCTAAATTTGAAAGTATCAATAAAGCAGCACCCTGGGAAGCTCAACCCTATTAATACTAAAGTGCTGACAGGCGGAATCAATTAGCTTTCCGGTCCTATTTCATTTGAAAATGCACATAGGATAAGCGTGTACCACCAAGATTCAAAGAAATAAGAAAAAGCCTTTGTGTCTCTGCACCATGGTTGAGGTTGAAGGGATTACGATGTAAGCCTGGCTCCCTAATAGATAGGACTCAATAGTTCTACTACCAAAGTGCTCAATTATTTGGTTTCCTGTTGTTGCACCCTATGCTGGTCATACACATTTCTCCAGGACTGACTGACCATCTATTGTCTATGATGCCCACCCAACACTCCCCCAATGCGAATTGCATTTCAGCTACTTGATCCTTTCGTTCTTGAGAGACAATCCAGTGGCAAGAGCCACAAAGTGTCAGGCACAAGGTGTTGAGATGATCCACGAAGGGTCTGGTAATGGATTTGGCTTCTCTCATCATTGAAAGGCTGTCTATGTACATGGGCATGAGGGGTGTTAGCTTATAGTCGAATAACTGTTTGGCCGACGGTTATCTTATGTGCACGGCCACCTGATCATTGACTCAGGGGTCTTAGAGAACTGAAATACTTCAAAAGAACCCAACAGATTCCAATGGTTGTCTTTAAAGGGGTTTACATAAACTACTTTTGATTAACTATTCTGACTCCTGACACTGCCACCAATCAGCAGAATAAAGTGGCAGTGGTACTACAGAGAGTACCGTGTCTACTCTCTCTGCTACCAAAGTGTTCATTTTCACTGTTAAAGGGATTATTTGGTTTCCTATTGTGGGTCCCTGTGCTGGTCATACATATTTCTGCAAGAACGGTCTACCATCTAATGTCTATGATGGCCTCCCAACTTTACTCCAATGGCAGATGTCAAGAGAGAGAAGGATTGTTGCATTTCAACTCTCTGATCCTTTTGTTCCTGAGAGATGAGCCACTGCAAGATGTGTCTGTCAATTACTTTAACTTCTCTCAACATTAAAAACCTGCTTATGTACAGGGGCATCAGGAGTGTTAGCTGTCAAATAAGTGTTTGGAGGTCAGCTGTATTTTTTTCATGGCCAGCTCCTCTGCCCTTGACAAAGCTGGCTGTATCCGGCGAAAGGTGGGGGAGGTCTATTAGTTGGAACTTTTTTGATCTGCATAATGAGGGGTGTGGCGTGACATCACGAACACAGAAGCTCCAAAGCTTCCGTGTTCTGAACGCCGCTGTCGGCCCGGAGATCGCAGGGGTCCTTAGCGGCGGGACCCACGCGAACAGACATCTTATCCCTTATCCTTTGGAGATAAGATGTTTTTTGCCAGAGTACCCCTTTCAGTTCAGTAGAACTAGGGGATTGTCGGGGAAAAAAACCCTGTTGGATATATCTAAAAGCCCCACTCTGATACAGCTTATTCTCCCCACTTTGTGGTTTTAATAAATCATGTTTTGTGCACTTTATGAGAATATTTTAAATAATGGTATAAAATATAAGAATTTTAGAAAACAGCCGGGTCCCTAGTCTAAGGGAACTAGTCCCTGAAGGGCGTCAGCCCTGAAATGGTTTTGTGTTATATAATATTGACCCTGTGAACAATATTTTGTCTTAAAGGGCAACACACGAGGCACAGCGTTGTGGTCTTTTATTTTTCCTAAAAGAGGCAATGACGCATTTTGAGAATTGTCAATCTGAGGAAGAGTGTTGCATCGTGCCCGAAATGCGTCATTGCATTAAATTGGCTGAACATGTGCTATCCCTGTCGGATGACTTGTCTTAAAGGGTAACACATGAGACACAGCTTTGTGGTCTTTTTTCTTTTTCTAAAAGAGACAATTATGCTTTTCCGGGGAAGCAACCCCCTTCCTCAGATTGTCAATCATTGTGCTAAATGGGCTGAACCTGTGCTATACCTGTCGGTGGACTTGTTTTAAAGGGTAACACACAAGGCACCGCTTAGTGGTCTTTTTTTTTATCTTTTTCTAAAAGAGGCCAAGACGCTTTTTGAGGGATGCAAGCCCTCTTCCTCAGATTGTCAATCATTGTACTAAAAGGATAAATAGATGGTGTAGCTCACTACATAGTACCATAGTTCATAAGTTTGAAAAAAGACCAGAGTCCATCAAGTTCAACCTATAACCCTAATGGGTTCCTACTGAGTTGATCCAGAGGAATGCAAAAAAACCCTCATATTTGAGGTAAAAATGAAGGAAGTCGGCTGTGCGGTTCCTGTGTGCCAGCAGGGAAACCCTCCAGAGTGTTTGAATCTTGGCATTGCCAGGTCATGCATATCTTGTTGGGTTTGAGATCCCTGGATGCACCTTCTGTCCATATAGATCTAGAATCAATAACCTGTAATATTATTATTCTCCAAAAAATGCATCCAGACCCCTTTTAAATTATTTTACAGAGTTCACCATGACCACCTCCTCAGGCAGAGAATTCCACAGTCTCACTGCTCTTACAGTAAAGAACCTCTGTCTGTGCTGGTGTAGAAACCTTCTTTCCTCTAGACGTAGAGGACGCCCACTTGTTATAGATACAGTCCTGGGTATAAATAGATCATGGGAGAGATCTCTGTACTGTCCTCTGATATATTTATACATAGTTATTAGGGCTCCCCTAAGCCTTCTAAACAACCCTAATTCTGATAATCTTTCTGGGTACTGTAGTCCTCCCATTCCCCGTATTACTCTGGTTGCCCGTCTTTGAACCCTCTCCAGCTCCACTATATCTTTCTTGTACACTGGTGCCCAGTACTGTACACAGTATTCTATGTGTGGTCTGACCAGTACTGTACACAGTATTCTATGTGTGGTCTGACCAGTACTGTACACTGTATTCTATGTGTGGTCTGACCAGTACTGTACACAGTATTCTATGTGTGATCTGACCAGTACTGTACACAGTATTCTATGTGTGGTCTGACCAGTACTGTACACAGTATTCTATGTGTGGTCTGACTAGTGATTTGTACAGCGGTAGAATTTTTTTCCCTGTTGTGGACATCTATGCCCCTATTGATGCACCCATGATTTTATTTGCCTTGGCAGCAGCTGCCTGACACTGGTCACTACACCTACATTTATTGTTAACTAAGACTCCCAAGTCCTTTTCCACGTCAGTCGTCCTAAGTGTTCTCCCATTTAATATATAATCCCAGTCAGGATTTTTCTTCCCCATGTGCATTACCTTACATTTATCAGTGTAGAACCTCACCTGCCACTTCCCAGCCCAAACCTCCAACCTATCCAGATCCATTTGTAACAGTGCACTGTCCTCTATTGTGTTTACTGCTTTACAGAGTTTAGTATCATCTGCAAAGATTGTTACTTTACTATTCAATCCCTCTAAAGCATAAGAATGTTCCCAAGGTTAACTGGTGTAATCTAAACCCTAAATAGACCTAAAATTGAATAAAAAATATAGTAAACCAGTCCTCAAAGGATCGTGAAAAGTGAAAAATTGATAGATAACTAGAGAGAAAAGGATCATATCCAGTGTGAATGTCACAGTAAAAAGTTGTAAATCAGTATTCTGGACCTGAGATATGGCTATTATGTGTACAATATTTATTATACATAAAATAAAATATAATAAAATGGTAATCTGCTACTATCCGAGCAGGGCCCTTGCTATGGAAGTAGTAAAATGATAAAAATTAAAAATTTTGTTAGTGGATTCACTGCAGTCACTGCAGAGTGACCGCGACTGGAAGTCCCAGAATGTCCTGATAGAGTCCTCACAGGCCAACTGTATCAGGACATTCTGGGACTTCCAGTCACCGTTACTCCGACTACAGCGAATCCACTAACCGGAGGCCGGACGTAGCTCCGTGCCAACCTACAAGTGCAGAGCGATCTACAAGGGAGTGAGTGCTGTCATGCTTCAACCTTCTAATCGCTTTTAAGGGACGTGTTCCACACTTATCTTGAGTGAATTGCATAAGAGACTGATGCATTTGATTATGGACATTTGATTCCTTATAAGTGTTTTCATTATAGTCAATTTCTGTTTTATTCCATTTAACACTTGTGATCATATTTATTTGTTATCTTACTGCTATCCTACTGCTTTGGATAGTAGCAGATTACCATTTTTTTATATTTTATTCTATGTATATTAAATATTGTACACTTAAAGGGTACCTCTCATCAAATAAACTTTTGATATATTTTAGATTAATGAATGTTGAATAACTTTCCAATAGCATGTTAATGAAAAATATGCTTCTTTCTATTGTATTTTTCCCGATCAGTCCCGTCAGCAAGCATTTCTGACTCAAGCTGGAGTCCTAAACACTCAGAGCTGCCAGCCTGCTTTGTTCACAGCCAAACAGGCTGTGAACAAAGCAGGCTGGCAGCTCTGAGTGTTCTCCTTTGTGAACAAAGCAGACTGGCAGCTCCTAGTGTTTAGGACTCCAGCATGAGTCTGAAATGCTTGCTGCCAGGACTGGTAGGGAGACCCCTAGTGGTCATTTCTTCAAAGTGGAAAATTAAATAGAAAGAAGCATATTTTTTAATAACATGCAATTGTAAAGTTATTCTGCATACATTAATCTATAATATATCAAAAGTTTTTTTGATGAGAGGTACCCTTTAATTATCCATATCTCAGGTCCAGGATACTGATTTACAACATTTTATTGCGACATTCACACTGAATATCATCCTTTTCTCTCTATTTATCTTCCATTTTTCCCTTTTAACGATCCATTGAGGACTGGTTTACTATATTTTTATTGTACAAAATGGGCTGAACCTGTGCTATTTCCTTCGGGGGACTTGAGGTACCATCTTGTGGTCTTTTTTTTCTTTTATCACTCCTTACCTTTAGGCTATTTGGTGTATGGTAGTAGGGACAAAAAAAAATTCCAAAATGAATCACAAAAAAAGTTTTTAGTCCAAAGAATAAAATTTTTTTTGAGACCTTATCCCGGAATAGATTGGCTCATCTCTAGCTATAACTTTGCAAAATTAACACCTGCAAATATCACCATTTTAACTATATAACTTTGATCATCTCTCATGCTTCTGATTTACTATAACTAGAGTTGAACGAACTGAAGCACGCCAAACCCAGATTTCATTTGAACTTGCGGCCCACCAATATATCAAACATTGCAAGGCTCGGCATATGTCAAAATGCCAATATCAGGGCTGAGTACAGCCCAGCAAGGAGGGAGTTAATTAGTGCTGCTAGTTAACCCTTGAAGGGGGGGGGGGTAGATTATACAGCCATCTATATGGCTCTATAAAGTATAAAGTTAAGAGAGAAGATGCTCGCACCAGACGAGACGAGATGGCAAGTATCACTCTCTTCACTGTGCACAATATACAGAAATATAGACGGCTGTATAATGAATAATCCCCCCCTTCATTTCCCCCCCAGCGAGTTAACTAGCACTGCTCAGCAGCGCTATTTAACTCCTTTCTTGCCGGGCCAGCCCGTCAGCAAGATAATACAGTAAGCTAGCGGATTTGCCTCTTTACTGCGACCCAAGAGTTAAGTTGTGCTGTGCAGCAGCTCAACTTAACCATTTCACTGCCGATTTGCAAACTCATACAAACTGCAAATGGAACACTTTCGGAAAACTCCTTGAACTGTTACTATAACCTATCCTTTTTTTTTTAACCTTTTGGATGTAAATCGCAATCCTAAATGTCTGCCTGGACAAGTAGCTTTTTTGCTTTTTTTTTTGTCCTTGATAAAATTGTACAGTCTCCGAAAGACTCTCAGTCAATTCCCTCAATGACTTTGTCAAGAAGCAGCCAAGTTTATGTACTCATTTCTTTTCTATTTGCTTTTCAAATCAACAATGAGCGGCTGAATCCATCCATAACTAATGGCTTCTTTGCAGTAAGAGGAGTGCAGGTTGGCTCCGACATGGCACTCTAAGCCGCAGTTTCTTGCACTTTCCAATAGTTCTAATGCAGCTTCTTAATTGGGAAGTTCACTTAAAAAAGCGGCGCAGGGCACATTTGTCAGGTTTGGTAATATGCAAAGTGACGTGTGATGGAGAGAGGAAAGCATCATTACTCTTGCGACGGTGTAAGTGAGCGGACCTTAAAATGTCATGAAAGCCCAGGATGAATGAGAGGATGTTTAACCCCTAAGTGTTTCCTAATCAGGTTGCCTCCAGTTGTTGCAAAATTGAAACTCCCATTATGCTCAGAGTTGGAGTCTTTTAAAGGGGTACTCTGCTGGAAAACATCTTATCCCCTATCCATAGTATAGGGGATAAGATGTCTAATCCCCCGCAATTTTTGCTGCGTCACCCCAGTCATCCCATGCGCGGAGTGAACTCCGCTCCGTCCCGGATGATTGGTGACTACAGCCGTCAGGCCTCCTCCCATAGACATGAATGCAGGGAGAGTGGTGTGACGTCACAAACACAGAAGCTCCAAGCCACTGCCGGCCCTGAGATCACGGGGTCCCCATCGGTGGGATTCTCGTGATCAGATATCTTATCCCCTATCCTTTGGATAGAGGAAAAGATGATTTCTGGTGGAGTACTCCTTTAAGAGTTAAAACTTTTTTTTCCCCCATCTACAAAGCCATATAGCGGTGGTGATGGGGGAGGGGCTTTTTTTTGCACCACTTGTACATTTTAAGAATGTCCTTCATTTTACTATAAGTGTTCATTCATACTACAGAATCCAAAGTTATTCCGGGCGGAGATTCCAAAACAATGACCTCTCGGGAATAATCTCCATAGAGACGGCAATGAATTTTCGTGTGCATTACGACTAAAGAATGAGCATGTTCATTCTTTCAGCAGAATCTGGCGTCCCGAATTTCTGCTGCACAAATTCTGGAGTGTGAATGGTGCAGCAGGGTCCCATCGAAAGCGACGGGAGGCCGCTGCAGCGTATTTTCCGCAGCGGAGCTCTGGAGCGGAGTTCCACACTGAAAATATGTAAGGTAAATGGGCCCATGGGATGGATGCACACAATTGGATCCGCAACTGCAGATTTTACTAGGTAACTCTTATGTACTTTTGACTGCTTTGTAATATCAGCAACAGCTGATTCTGCAATTGTGAATCCGGTCTGTGTGTGAATACACCCTAAGGGTACGTTCACACGCGCGGATTTTCGCAGCGTATTTATCTGCGGATCCGCTGGTGAAAGCCCCGCTGTATGCTGGCTTTATATGTGCCTGCTGGTAGCGGCAATATGCCTCTACCAGCAGACACAGTGCAGCGATGTGCGCGGCGTACTCGCACATGGCGGCCGCTCTCCCTGCTCTGAGCTAGGCAGAGAGCTCCCGCGATGTGCGAGTATACTGCGACTCGCACATCGCAGTGTGTCTGCTGGTAGCGGGGTATTGCTGCTACAAGCAGGCACATGTAAAGACAGCATAGAGTGGGCCTTCACCTTCGGATATGCAGCATAAAATACACTGAAAATCCGCGAGTGTGAATGTATCCTTAGAGTCTGTTTAGACTCTTGAATTTCCTGCAGATTTTCCACAAGCGTATGCACTGGAGAAAATCTGCAGTGTAATTTGCAACCATTGACTTCAATGGGTCGATAAAAAAATGTATTGTCGCAAATTTGCAGATTTTCCACACAGCCGTCAAAGCCAGCAGCAAATATGCTGTGGAAAATCTGCAGGAAATCCACCAGTGTAAACACACGCTAAGGAAGTCGGTAATCCATTCACTGCCTTAAAGGGGTACTCCGGTGGAAAACTTTTTTTTTTTTTTTCAAATCAACTGGTGCCAAAAAGTTGAACAAATTTGTAAATTACTTCTAATCTTTCCAGTACATACAACTGCTGTATGCTCAGGAGGAAGTTGAGTTGTTATTTTCTGTCTGACCAAAGTGCTCTCTGCTGACACCTCTGTCAATGTCAGGAACTGTCCAGAACAGGAGAGGTTTGCTATGGGGATTTGCTTGTACTCTGGACAGTTCCTGATACAGACAGAGGTGTCAGCAGAGAGCACTGTGGTCAGACAGAAAGGAACAACTCAACTTCCTGTGGATCATACAACAGCTGATAAGTACTGGAAGGATTAAGATGTTTTAATAGACGTGAATTACCAATCTGTTTAACTTTCTGGAGCCAGTTGATATGAAAAAAAAAAAATTGTTTTCCACCACAGTACCCATTTAAGGACTTCCAAACATTGCTGATCCAGAAGCCCCATCCAGCAGAAATAGAGTGCTGGCTGTGCTTGTGTGTTCCACTCCATTCATTCAGGGGGGCAATTGACCTTCATTTTAGGGATCAGGGTCCCAGCTGTTGGACTTCACAATCAACTAGGTCGCCCAATGCTGTAGATAGGAGGTGACTTTTAACCTTGGGATAACCCATTTAAAGGATATTAGTGCAGTTCAAAAAGTTTCTGTGCCATCATTCCTGGGCTACCGGCATTTAAGACAACAAACCGGACTCACCTGCCGCTCCAGTGTCATCTTCTTCCTGCTTGCTGGGGGTCAACGTGACCCACTGCGGCTCAGCTAGTCACTGGTCTCAGCGTTGTCCCGCCTCAACTGGCGATAGGCTAAGCAGTGTAATGTTTTGACCACTGGAAACCAGGAAGAAGATGGCACCGGTGGACTGGAGCAGCGATACCAGAACACCAAGGGACCAGCGGCGGGTGAGTCTAGTTTTTGTTTTATAGGCCGGCAGCCCAAGGATGAAGGCACAGAAACTTAATACGGAAGTCACTCAAAGTGAAATTGGCTTTTGCATGACAGTCCAAGGTGGTGCTGCATGGGTGTATGCAGCCTTATAGACAATGCTCCATGGGAATATAAATATGCAAATTAGCTCCCCTCCAGAAGTGCAAAATTTATTATTTAGTGCCATCTATAGGTAGATCTCCAGTTGATGCTCAACCCATAAACTACCCTTGAAACATGACTCGGGACTATACAAACTAGAACCCCCACCCCCTTCCCCAAAAGCAGTCCAGTACTTCAACATTTGCACCATTCTGGCACCTATGAAATCCCATTGTATTTGCATAAAAAGAGTATTATGATTCCTATATGATGGAGGTATCAAGGTTCTACAGGAAACAAGAGGGTCCCTTTGAGACCACTGCCCCCCATAACAGCTCAGAGGAGGTCAAGGATCAGCCAAGAAGCCATCTTCTCTTAAAGGAGTAGTCCAGTGGTGACCCAGTGGTGAACAACTTATCCCTTATCCTAAGGATAGGGGATAAGTTGCAGATCGCGGGGGGTCCGACCACTGGGGCCCCCTGCGACCTCCTGTACGGAGCCCCGACAGCCCGCGGGAAGGGGGCGTGTCGACCTCCGCACGAAGCGGCGGCCGACACGCCCCCTCAATACAACTCTATGGCAGAGCCGAAGCGCTGCCTTCGGCAATCTCCGGCTCTGCCATAGAGATGTATTGAGGGGGCGTGTCGGCCGCCGCATTGTGCGGGGGGTCGACACCCGCTATCTGGCCGGAGAGCCTGGCCCCCGTACAGAGAGATCGCAGGGGGCCCCAGCGGTCGGACCCCCCGCGATCTCAGACTTATCCCCTATCCTTAGGATAGGGGATAAGTTTTTCACCACGGGACTACCCCTTTAATACTACCAAGAGTAGCTGTAGAATCTAAAAAAATATTTGGTGCAATGGCATTGTGGTGCCTTGAATATGCCTTTAAGATTAATGGCTCCTACTGCAACATACTGAATGGATTATACCGTAACAAGGCATATTTTACACCAAAACATCTATAAGAAGATCATCTAACAGGAAGAAGGTCAACAGTGTATTATTTTTTTTAAATCAAAGTTCTTTGCTGGTGAAGGAGCACCTTATTTCAGCTTTTTAAGAATCTTGTAGACCTAAATGATAAAAGGAAAAACTACATAAAGTTCTTCTTACTTTTTAGCTTTGACTGTTCACCCAGACCCCATCTACTGATGTATTACATATCAACTTGTCCTTCAGTATGACCTGTAAGGGGCGCTAGTCAAATACTGTGTGATGCGGAATCTCCAGACTAAATAAATGAATACACATATATTAAATATTTGTCTAAGAATAAAAAAAAATAAAAAAAAATACAATATACCGTATTTTTCGCCGTATAAGACGCACTTTTTCTTCCCCAAAACTGGTGGGAAAAAGTCGGTGCGTCTTATACGGCGAATACACCCCTATCGCGGCGGTCCCTGCGACCATTAACGGCTGGGACCCGCGGCTAATACAGGACATCACCGATCGCGGTGATGCCCTGTGTTAACCCTTCAGACGCGGCGATCAAAGCTGACCGCCGCGTCTGAAGGGAAAGGGACACTAACCCGGCTGTTCAGTCGGGCTGTTTGGGACCGGCGTGATTTCACCGCCGAGGTCCCGAACAGCCCGACTGAATAGCCGGGTTAGTGCTTACAGGACACCGGGAGGGACCTTACCTGCCTCCTCGGTGTCTTCTCCGTTCAGAGATCCCCTGTATGACTGGCGCTCTCCTTCTTCGTCATCACGTCGTCGCGTACGTGCGTCGGCATGCGTAACGACGTGATGGCCGCGACAGAGAGCGAGGATACCCGGCCGGCAGCAGAGACGTTCCGGAGCGACGGGGACACGGCGACAGCGATGGAGCGACATCCAGGGCAGCGGTGACGGGTCCGGAGCGGCGGGGACACGTGAATATTACCTCCTATGTAGTGGTCTTCAATCTGCGGACCTCCAAATGTTACAAAACTACAACTCCCAGCATGCCCGGACAGCCAACGGCTGTTGTAGTTTTGCAACTTGTAGTTTTGCAACATCTGGAGGTCCGCAGGTTGAAGACCACTATTGGGTTAAAATTTTTTATTTTTTTTAGATTTTGCACCTATAAATTGGGTGCGTCTTATTCGCCGGTGCGTCCTATAGGGCGAAAAATATGGTATATATATATATATATATATATATATATATATATATATATATATATATTTGTGTAAAAATAAAAAATAAATGTGATACTCACCTACCCTGATCTCCTGCCACTGCCATTCCTTCTGCTCCCGGGTCCCACCACTTCTTCCTATTACCTATGATGCCTTGACCCCACAGGAATTGCCCGTTTATACAATCAGTGACTGAGGCTGAACTCCTCTGTGTTGATAGATCATAGGAACAGGGAGCACTTGAAATCCCTGGACAATGTTTTAAACCCCTTAAAGGAAAAAAAAATTCAAATCAACTGGTGCCAGAAAGTTATACTAATTTGGAAACATTTTCTATATAAAAATCTTAATTCTTCCAGTACTTATCAGCTGCTGTATGCTCCAGAGGAAGTTGTGTAGTTCTTTCCTGTCTAACCACAGTGCTATCTGTTGACACCTCTGTCCATGTCAGGAACTGTCCAGAGTAGGAGCAAATCCCCATAGCAAACCTCTCCTGCTCTGGACAGTTCCTGACATGGACAGAGGTGTCAGCAGAGAGCACTGTGGTCCTACTAGAAAGTACTACACAACTTCCTCTGTCATAAGTGTCACTGCACTAACCTGTTGGTAGTGTGGTTGACCATACTTACCTGTCCCCGATCCATGTTCTTGTTCTCTAGTTCTCTTTCTCCTTATCTTCTGTTTGGGGCTGGCCGGGACATGAGCGGAGCCTCCTGACGTCCAGGTAGTGCGGTTGACACTGATGACGTTTTTATCACCATGGCAACTTTCTTTGCTCCATCCTGCCGGGAAGGTGAATAAATCTTACTGGCTTGCGCTTGTTTTTTCAAACTACTTGGACGTCAGTGTCACTGTGCTAATCTGCTGGTACAGGTAGGTAGTGCGGTTGACACTGATGATGATCATTCTAACCTGTCCTGGATTCGTGGTCCCCTTCTCCCATTATCTTCCTCCATATCTTCCAGGCTCGGCTTCTTCAAACTACTTGGACATCAGTGTCACCGTGCTAACCTGCTGGTACAGGCAGGTAGTGCAGTTGACACTGAGGATAATCATACTAACCTGTCCCGGATCCGTGGTCCCATTCTCCCACTATCTTCCTCCATATCTTCCACTCCAGGCTCGGTTTCGGGCATGGGCGGAGCTTTCTGATGTTACCACTGCTGCTACTCTTCTGGGTGCCGCTACAAGAAAAAATCAGCGGTAACATCAGAAAGCTCCGCCCATGCCTGAAGCCGAGCCCAGAGTCGAAGATACGGAGGAAGATAGTGGGAGAATGGGACCACGGATCCGGGACAGGTTAGTATGATTATCATCAGTGTCAACTGCACTACCTACCTGTACCAGCAGGTTAGCACGGTGACACTGATGTCCAAGTAGTTTGAAGAAAAAAGTGCAAGCCAGTAAGATTTAGTCACCTTCCCAGCCAGATGGCGCAGAGAAAGTTGCCATGGTGATAAAAAAATCATCAGTTCAATTTTATACATAGGAAAACCGAGAACTAACAATTCTCTCCCATACAGTCTATTTGGTTTAATTTCTTGGTTTGGCGCTGACCGGTGTTGTGAACGTGACCCCGACGTGTTTATTAAAATCCTTTCACACACAAAACAAAATTGAAATTGAATTTAAAAAATAAAAAAAGAATTAGCATAAAGGGAAGAAGTGATAATCTCCATTTTCTCTTCACGCCGCCAACAGTAATAAATTGTTATCTCTCTACTCCAGGATGATGGGATTTTATAGCTCGGGAAGAACAGGAAGCATGAAGCTCCGACAATGGACTGAAGTTTAAATTGCTTTTATTTGTTAATTTTTGTGTGGTGAGAAGTCAGCGTGACCACTTTGTCCCCGAAGAGACGAGCGCTGCTGAGAGAGCAAAAGTGTCAAAATATTTAGGCGCGGAATGGCTAAGCACGGACTAACACGGCGCTTCTGCATCTCTATAAAAAATTTAAAGGATGTCACTGTAGCCCCGTGTGGCTAAAGCTGATGAAAAAGTTAAACTATATAGAAAAAACTGACTTGCAGACGGAGCAGATTTATTTGGTTCATTTTAACACTTTCTTTGAGCTGGTGCCTGAATAGGCAAGTTTTCATAATTACTAAAATAAAGCTACTAGGGTAATGTGTCATAATTAATCTAAAAAGGGGTACACCGCCCCTACACATCTAAAAGATAGGGGATAAGATGTCTGATCGTGAGGGGTCTTGTCTCTGTGCAGCACCTGCCGTTCGTTTTGAACGCTGGGGGGTGCGCGTGGCGGGGGTCCTAACACCCCTCATGATGTCATGCCACATGCCCTCAATGCAAGTCTATGGGGGATGTGGACCAATGGGTCACTGAAGTCTAGGTCCTCCCCCATCTTCAATAGGAGTCCCTGCTTCTGTGTATACTTTTCTGAACTTCTGAATCAGGATCCAAACCTTTACTGTAACATCTTGTGTTGGCCCAGCAAAAAAGTAGATAACCCCTTTATTTTTATTTTATTTTTGTGTGTGTGTGTGTGGGGGGGGGGGGGGGGGTTGTATACATTATACAAGGAGACAGAGCTACACAAGAAGAGGCCCAGAGACCAGCAATGAAATAGTAAATATCACTCTCTTCACTGTATATATTATACAGTGATATAATTGGCAGTATAATGTATACATCTCCCAGGTAGTTAACTAGCTCTGCTCAGCAGCCCTCATTAATTCTTTCCTTGCTGAGCTAAGCGTACTTGCGGCTGTCAGTTGCAAGCACAGCTCAGCCCCAACATAGGCAGGTTTGTGTGTGCCGAACCTGGAAATGTTCTAAAGTTCCACGAGCTGGAAAACCTCTCGAAGTCCGGATCAAATCCAGGTTGGGGGGTTGGCTCACTTAACTCTAATCTCTACTCACTACTTAATGGTCCATCAAATAGTAATAATAATAATACTAACAAGACCCATCTGGGATGTACTGATGAGGAGAAATAATCCAGAAACAGCTGTCTACAGGTGGGTTCACTTTATTTTTGAGGAGATTCTGGTTCATCCCCAGTCATTCAGAATCCAGAAACAGTGGTCCTCAGATGGATCATCTTCCTTGCAGAGCAGATTCTGGTTTGGCTGGTGACCCAGATATGTAGAGTATACAGTGACCCTTCGACCTACGATGCCGACATACGATAATTTCAACATGCAATGGGCTCTCAGAGGCCATCACATGTTGAAGGCAGCATCAACATACGATGCTTTTGTATGTCGGGGCATTCGCATAAACGGCTATCCGGCAGTGCTGACTGCTTCAGCTGCCCCCATATAGCCGTTTACGGTGCCCCGTGAGCTCCGGTGATGTCTCTTACCTGTCCTCGTGGCTCTGGCACGTCCTCTTCGGGATCCCCTGCATCGTCGACGCTCTCCATCGACGTCATCACGTCGCTGCGCACGCCGTCCCATCATCCAATAGGAGTGGCGTGCGTAGCGACGTGATTGCGGCGATGGAGGGCCAGGATGCCGGGGAAGCAGAGGCCTTACCGGATAGTCGGGGACACCTCGAGGAGGCGGCGACAGCGATGGACAGCGACATCCCGGGCAACGGTGTAGAGCGGTGATGGTCCGGAGCGGCGGGGACAGGTGAGTACAACTTCCTCTAACAGTGGTCTTCAACACCCAGCATGCCATGCCCGGACAGCCAACGGTTGTTGTAGTTTTGCAGCATCTAGAGGTCCGCAGGTTGTAGACCACTGTCCTATACTTTACATTGCACGGATCCCTCAACATACGATGGTTTCAACAAACGATGGTCCATTTGGAACGGATTACCATTGTATGTTGAGGGACCACTGTATTGCATTATTTATTTTCCATTATTTGAACATTATTCTTTTAATTCAATAAGTGAAAGAGATAAAAGGTCTAGTTCCTCTAGTGTGCCCAATGTATCCCAGGCCGACACTGGTCAAGGCCACAAAATTTACGTGTGAACATTGGTGGGATGAAGTTAGTAAGAACGATAAATTAGAAAACGTTCCAACTTAATTTAAAGTAAATTGATCACTATGGGCGAGTTAAAAATCTAGAAAACCTCTTTAATTCAAACCTCATTGTAACAAGACTCTTAAACAACGTGAAGAAACAAAGAAACAGAAAATGTTAAAGGTAATTAAAAGCCTCGTCGTCCTTCTCAGGTGTAACTCACTGTCGGCTTATTTGACAGCCGGAGCTGATCCAAGGGAAAGTTCTGTATTTCTAATTAAGAAGAACAATGGCGTGCACTATTGGAATGTTAGTTATATTGTACAGTGTATAAACTGCGTCTATCCAACCTCTTACTGTATGCCTAATAAAAAGCGGAAGAATTAACCCTATTTTTGGATCTCATTACCATTACAAATAGTGTACATATTTTAAATAAATACTATTGTCTATTTACAATAGTTAAAGGGGTACTCCGTCACTAGACATGTTATCCCTTATCCAAAGGATAGGGGATAACATGTCTGATCGTGGGGTTCCAGCCGTTGGGGGCACCCCAATCTCTGCAGCGGCACCCCATCCAGTCATCCAGTGCACAGACAAAGAGAGATACAGCGCTCCATGGTGTATTAAACGATAAACCTGTGGGGTATATAGAATACAAATTCACCGCTCACCTATGGAGGTTGTGTTTCCACATACACAACAATGGTGAGCGCGTGTAGTGATGGTGTCCGCAGCCGACCAGTTAAACGTGGAGATCGAGTGGATAGCGTGGCGCTGGACACAAGTGATGCAAACGAATGGCGCTGGACACAAGTGATGCAAACGAATGGCTAAAAGCAAGGTAGTTTATTCTCCCATCATGCAACGCGTTTCACTGCAACAGCAGCTTCATCAGGCATAGTTGGAGACACATGAACAGTGAATTTATCTGGGAAATGGAAGGGTGCGTCAGGTGATTATTCCCCTGACGCACCCTTCCATTTCCCAGATAAATTCACTGTTCATGTGTCTCTATCTATGCCTGATGAAGCTGCTGTTGCAGTGAAACGCGTTGCATGATGGGAGAACAAACTACCTTGCTTTTATCCATTAATTGCCATCACTTGTGTCCAGCGCCACGCACAGACCGGTGTTCCTCTTTGAAGCTATCCACTCGATATCCAGTGCACAGAGAAAGCTCCGCTCCATGCCGGATGACTGGCGAACACAGCCGACACGCCCATTCCATTCGTGTCAATGGGAGGAGGCGTGACGGCTGTGTACTAGCCATCGAGTCCCCACCCATAGACACGAATGGAGGGGGCGTGGCGGGACGTCACGATTCCGGAAGCCCCAGGTTTCTGTGACCGTAACGCAGCAGCGCAGGCCTGAAGATCGTGGGGAGTCCCTGCGGCTGGACCCCCCCCACGATCAGACATGTTATCCCCTATCCTTTGGATAGGGGATAATGTGTCTAGGGACAGAGTAACCGTTTAAAGGGGTACTCTGGTGGAAATTTTTTTTTTTTAAATTAACTGGTGGCAGAAAATTATACAAATTTGTAAATGACTTCTATATAAAAATCATATCCCTATGGTCCCATTCTCCAGCTATCTTCCTATTTATCTTCCACTCAAGGCTTGGCTTCGGGCATGGGCGGAGCTCTCTGATGTTACCGCTGCTACTACTCTGTTGGGTCCTGCTGCAAGCAAATAGCAGCAGCGACACCAAGAAGCTCTGCTCGTGCCCCAAGCTGGCCCCGAACAGAACATATGGAGGAAGAGAGCTGGAGAACGGGAACACGGATTGGGGACAGGTAAGTACGGTCAACCACACTTACAGCAAGTTAGTGCAGTGACACTAATGACAGAGGAAGTTGTGTAGTTCTTTCCAGTCTGACCACAGTGCTCTCTGCTGACACCTCTGTCCGTATCAATAACTATCCAGAGCAGGAGAGGTTTGCTATGTGGATTTGTATGCTCCAGAGAAAGTTATTTTCTTTTTGAATTTCTTTCCAGTCTGACCACAGTGCTCTCTGCTGACACCTGTGTCCGTATCAGGAACTGTTCCCATTGCAAACCTATCCTGCTCTTGACAGTTCCTGACATGGACAGAGGTGTCAGCAGAGAGTGGTCAGACAGAAATGAAATTCAAAAAGAAGAGAACTTCCTCTGGAGCATACAGCAGCTGTTAAGTGCTGGAAGGATTAAGATTTTTAAATACAAGTAATTTACAAATCTGTTTAACTTTCTGGCACCAGTTTATTTAAAAAGAAAATTTCACTGGATTACCCCTTTAAGAATCGGGGATAAGTTTCAGATTTCAGGGGGTCCGACAGCTGAGGCCCCCCACAATTTCCTATATGGACCCCGGCTCTCTGTCCAAACAGCGCATGTCGACCACCGCTGAAACAGCCCTCTATATAGCACCATGGCAGAGTGGGAGACTGCCGAATGCAGCACTTCGGCTCTCCAGTAGGGGGGTATTGAGGGGGGGTGTCAGCCACCGCTTCATGCAGTGGTCAAACACACCCCCTTCCTGTGGACTGCGGGAACCCTCTACGGGAGATCGCGGAAGGCCCGCTGGGACCCCCGTGATCTGACGCTTATCCACTATACTTAGTATAGGGGATATGTTCCTCTAAAGGGAAAAGGGTGAAATACTATTTTTTTTTTTTAAATCAGCTGGTGCCAAAAAGTTAAAAAGATTTGTAAATTACTTCTATTAAAAAAAAAAAAATTAATCCTTCTTATCAGCTGCTGTATGCTCCACAGGATGTTCTTTGCTTTTTAAATTTCTTTCCAGTCTGACCACAGTGCTTTCTGCTGACACCTCTGTCTGACTATGAGGTTTGCTATGGGGATTTGCTCCTACTCTGGACAGTTCCTGAGACAAACAGAGGTGTCAGCAGAGAGCACTGTGGTCAGACAGAAAAGAAATGTAAAAAGAAAAGAACATTTAAAAAAAAAAATAGAAATCATTTACAAATCTGTTTAACTTTCTGGCACCAGTTGATTAATAAAAAAAAAATGTTTTTCACCGGAGTACCCCTTTAGAGGGATACTCCACCCCTAGACATCTTATCCCCTATCCAAAGGATAGGGGATAAGATGTCTGATCGCAGGGGTCCCACTGCTGGAGACCCCCTGCAATAGAGCATGCGGCTCCGACAGCGCTGGAGGGTCTGGGTCCCGACCACGGGAACGGAAGTCCGTGACGTCATGACTCCGTCCCCTCAATGCAAGTCTATGGGAGGGGGCGTGACGGCCGTCACGCCCCCTCCCATAGACTTGCATTGAGGGGACGGGGCGTGACGTCACACAGGGGCGGAGTCGTGACGTCACAGACTTTCGATGAGCGGTGGGACCCCCGCGATCAGACATCTAGGATAGGGGATAAGATGTCTAGGGGTGGAGTACCCCTTTAATATACACAAGAGGGCTTTCACGCCGTTCTTATCTTAAAAAAATGTATCAAATTAAAGCACATAAACAACAAACAGGTTCTAAACTTCTATATACATTTCCTGAAAATAAATATATTACGGTACACCATCCAGAGTTATTTAAAGCTCTAGGGCTCGGAACCTTGACGTATATAGATTTGTGGACAAAAACCCTAAACAAAATAAAAGAAAAAGAAAAGAAAAAAGAAAGAAGAAAAACAAAAAAAATAATAAACTAAAAAAAAATCCCTCCACATCTTATTTGTTTCCCTTTCACATCTTTGAAGCGAGCTCATGGAAACAAGCAATAATGTAAGCGGGATTATGGACTACATGTCAAAATGAGCATTGCGGCCCATTGTAATGAGCGCTATTGTCATTTATCTAACAATATGTTCCCTTGAATGAAATTACAGCATTGCTTGTTACGACGCGGGGACACTTTTCAGCTCTGAAATTGGATTTCTCTTTAACATTTTTACATTAATAAAGGCCGCCATTTACACTAATGCACAGAAGAACAGCAGGTCTTTGTCTGCGATGAATGTGTGTTTTGGGCAGAATTCACCATGGCAATGCATTTCAGCTCCGCTCCCGGTGACATCACCAAGAGGAGACAAAACAAAGACTTTGATAGAGCGCATATTGTGAAGGAACACTTAAAAAAAAAAAAAAAAAAATGGTTGGAAAGTTTGAGATCTATAAGATGTTATCTTGCCTCATTATTCTGGAACCATGCTAGTTCCTCCAGCCCAGCTGGGGTCTATTAACTAATTACAGTCAGACCAGAGTTCAGGAATGGTATTACATGTTCTCTATGTGTTTGTTCATTTAGGCAAGGTCGCAGTATGCTTGTGAAAGAGGATTCATTTTTTTTGTATACATTTCTTGGTTAACCGGTTCTAGACCGGGCTAGTTTCCCTTCACTATTAGAATATGCAGATTTAAAGGGAAAAAAAAAAAAAAGAAAGGAAAAAAAAAACTTGATTATTCAAGTAATTGTTGTGTTGTTTATTTCCTTGATACATATTTTTACAATGGTAAATAAAAAAATTTTGTGGTTTTTGAACCATCTAATTTCTTTGATCACCCACAAGGGTTTTGCCACCAAGTACTAATTCATGTTTTGCAAAGGGATCAAATACTTATTTCACTTAGTAAAGTGTCAATTAATTCATAGCTTATTTGAAATTATTTTTTCTAGATTTTTTGTTGTTGTCAGCGGGCAATTGTAAAAAAAAACACCTTAAAGCGTACCTCTCAGATCCGATAAAAAAAATTAAAAATAAAGAAGTTTGTTACACAGTAGCTAATTTTGACTATGTACATCTAATTTTTATGCCTGTTTCACCTATATTTATTATAAAAATCCCTCTTTTCACTAGCTCACACTGTTAGAAATCCTCTTAGGGGAAGGGGGTGTGTCTCTCCTTTGTGGTGGTAGGAGGTGATTGGCATGTGGTGGAAATGGGCGTGTCCCTCCCTTGTGGTGGTGGGAGGTGATTGGTGTGTTGTGGTAGGGGGTGTGTCCCTCCCGTGTGGTGGTGGGAGGTGATTGGTGTGTGTTGGGAAGGGGTGTGTGTTGGGAGGGGGTGTGTGTTGGGAGGGGGGGGGTGTTGGGAGGGGGGGGGTGTTGGGAGGGGGTGTGTCCCTCCCTTGTGTTGGTGGGAGGTGATTGGCATGTGGTTAAAGGGTGTGTGTCCCTCCTTGTGGTGGTGGAAGGTGACTGGTGTGTGGTGGGAAGGGATGTGTCCTTTCCTTGTGGTGGTGGAAGGTGATTGGTTTGTGGTGGGAATGGGTGTGTCCTTCCCTTGTGGTGGTGGGAGGTGATTGGTGTGGGGTGGGAGGGGTCTTGTCCCTCCCTTGAGGTGGTGGAAGGTGATTGGTGTGTGGTGGGAGGGGGTGTGTGTTGGGAGGGGTCTTGTCCCTCCCTTGTGGTGGTGGGAGGTTATTGGTGTGTGGTGGGAGGGGGTGTGTGTTGGGAGGGGTCTTGTCCCTCCCTTGTGGTGGTGGGAGGTGATTGGTGGGTCTGCTCATGCGGCATTGTCCATGAGTCACCTCCTGTCCATGACTTCTGGACAAGCCGATGCTGCTGCAGGACTGGTTAGAGTACCAATAGGTATGGGGACCCCTAGTGATGGGATTTTCAGGAGCTGTTTTCTTTATTAAATTTAAAAAAAATCTTACCCTATTACAAAGGGTCTTTAATTTTCATCAGTAGCAACATTTAAAATGTTTTTGGATCTGACAGCGCCCATTTAATCTGTATGGGGACTTTAATATGGTCTATACAACTCGGAACATACAGTATGCAGAGCCACAACACGACTGTGCTGCCTATTTACTGAAATCAGAATGCCCCTTTCCTATAAGGACCCTCAATGACATTGCCTATATATGAGCCTGTAATTCATGTTGGCTCAAGACGAAGCCACCCACTCTTTGAATTACTGGAACATACTCGGTCCCTGCAGCGTTTCTGTACCGATGTCTGGTTATGTACCAATGTCCAGGTTTATTAATGTTGTTTCCCAGGTGAGCTCGCGAGTGGCTGACGTTGGCACCTGCACTTTATTTTCTGTACTTGGAAACTATTAATTGACTCAAGTGCTTTCAGTGGCAACAGGAAAATGTTTGGTTAGCATTTATTGGGAATAATTACAACACTCCAATCCACTTACTGTCACTTGGAGAGAAATTAGGAGACATATAAATATCACCTTAATGCACCACGGTTGGATTTCAGATGTCAGACTGGTAAATGTGCTGATTCCTTCTGGGGGTGGCTGGCAGCCTGGTAATGCTTTGGCCCGCACCCGATGAAAACCTTTCATTTTCTCCACTCCAACAAGATTTGTAAATAAATTACATGGGAGCAATGGAGTCATTACCGCGGAGAAGGTAATGCATGGGGTGGATGCGCCTCTACTGTAGTGCCCCATTCGAAGCAATGGCTGTTCAGAGTGGAATAGAGAGATTTTAGCAGATGCTCCAGTTATTGACAACTTCAAGGAATATGAAGGATTAAGCTGTCTAAGATGCTGTAAATGGATGAGCAAAAGGTATTCATTGCATGGAGAGCTGCAAAGCATACAGAATGAAGAGAAAATGATCCTGCACTCACAAAGCAAAACTTCAGCTTTATTGCGGTAACAAGCAATACATCACTGCAGTGTCAGTGCGCCTAAAAGATCCTCAGACGTGTTTCAAGAACATGCACGGTTTTCATCAGTGATGTCCAACCCTTTTCATATGTTAGCTTATGGACTCAGGGGATGGGAGGAGACAACTTCTACCCCAATCCTCAGTACAGCATGGAAAATGGAAGGATCCAATATATAAAACAATAGCTACATACATATATATATATATATATATATATATATATATATATATATATGTATATTGTTAAAAAAAATTAAGGGAGCACTAAGATAACACATCCTAGATCTGAATGAATTACACAATTCACAAAATCACACAAAAATTGAAAATGGAAATCAAATGTATCAACCCATGGAGGTCTGGATATGGAGTCACACTGAAAATCAAAGTGGAAAACCCCACTACAGGCTGATCCAACTTTATGTAATGTCCTAAAAACAAGTCACAATGAGGCTCAGTACTGTGTGTGGCCTCCACGTGCCCGTGACCTCCCTTCAACGCCTGGGCATGCTCCTGATGAGGTGGAGGATGGTCTCCTGAGGGATGTCCTCCCAGACCTGGACTAAAGCATCCGCCAACTCCTGGACAGTCTGTGGTGGACGGAGCGAGACGTCCCAGATGTGCTCAATCGGATTCAGGTCTGGGGAACGGGCGGGCCAGTCCATAGCATCAATGCCTTCTTCTTGCTGGAACTGCTGACACTCCAGCCACATGAGGTCTAGCATTGTCTTGTATTAGGAGGAACCCAGGGCCAACCGCACCAGCATATGGTCTCACAAGGGGTCTTAGGATCTCATCTCGGTAACTTATGACAGTCAGGATACCTCTGGCAAGCACATGGAGGGCTGTGCGGCCCCCCAAAGAAATGCCACCCCACACCATTACTGACCCACTGCCAAACTGGTCATGCTGGAGGATGTTGCAGGCAGCAGAACGTTCTCCACAGCGTCTCCAGACTCTGTCACGTCTGTCACATGTGCTCAGTGTGAACCTGCTTTCATCTGTGAAGAGCACAGGGCGCCAGTGGTGAATTTGCCATTCTTGGTGTTCTCTGGCAAATGCCAAACATCCTGCATGGTGTTGGGCTGTAAGCACAACCCCCACCTGTGGACGTCGGGCCCTCATACCACCCTCATGGAGTCTGTTTCTGACCATTTGAGTGGACACATGCACATTTGTGGCCGGCTGGAGGTCATTTTGCAGGGCACCTCCATGCTCTGCACACTACGCTGACAGACACAGCAAACCTTCTTGCCACAGCTCGCATTGATGTGCTATCCTGGATGAGCTGCGCTACCTGAGCCACTTGCGCGGGTTGCAGACTCCGTCTCATGCTACCACTAGAGTGAAAGCACCGCCAGCATTAAAAAATGACCAAAACATCAGCCAGAAAGCATAGGAACTGAGAAGTGGTCTGTAGGGTCACCACCTGCAGAACCACTCTTTTATTGGGGGTGTCTTGCTAATTGCCCATCATTCCCACCTGTTGTCTGTTCCATGTGAAATTGATTGTCAATCAGTGTTCTTCCTGAGTGGACAGTGGGATCTCACAGAAGTGTCAGTGACTTGGAGTTACATTGTGTTGTTTAAGTGTTCCCTTTATTTTTTTGAGCAGTATATATATATATATATATATATATATATATGTGTGTGTGTGTGTGTGTGTGTGTGTGTATTTGTAGAACAATATAGCATCAGCCACAGGTCTGCAAAGCAAGCACTGCATTCCGAGTAATTACCAACATTTATATATTGGTGCTCTCAATCCACGAGGACAGGGACATGCACACAGACTCAAAAGGGGGCTTGAGCCCCTGCCCTATAATGTCCTCATTGATTGGGACCTCCGTGGGGTGATGCGGGTCTCATTCAGTTGACATGATTGCGGCATTGTGTTGTTTTAACATATCTAAGGTTTTATAAACATTTTTAAATAAAAAATGCCCCTTTTTCTACCTGAGCTTCTGCCCCCAAAAATGTCTGTGCCCATCCCTGCACGAGGAGGATGCCGGTACACCACTTTCACTCACTCCATACCGCTTCATTTGGTCTCTCCCTCCCAGGCTCACTGGCGCCAGAGTCCGGCCTGCCAGCGGCTAGACATCCTAGTTAGAAGCAAAAAAAAGAGGCCACAAGGTAACCATGAATGAATCAGTATAACAACTTTATTAAACATATATAAAATGAACATACAACATTAAAAATTCATAAAGGCAAAGGCAGTATCAAGAAAGAAAAGATGAGGGGTATACTCCAGAGTATCCAGGGCAGGTAACAGGGACACAGACATTATTGAATATATGGGAGCTTAAGTCTGAATCAATCAAGGGTGGCTGCATACAGCAAGCATGGATATATACATAAAAAGGCAGTAGTAAACACCATATATAGATAGCACAATAAAAAAAAAGCATAGATATAGGAAACAAGTTGTGCACCCTGTATCGAGATACCTCACCTCAGCCCCAAACGCACGTTTTTGCCCGTTTGCTTCGACAGGGGGTGTGTAATTCCCTGATTCTTTCATTCCAGGTTACCTTGTGGCCTCTTTTTTGGTGGTAATATTACGGTGGCCATAGGATATAGTATCTATAGCCTGAGATCCGATTTTGTGACTATCCCAGTTAGAAGCTGTAACGGGTAACTGTGAGAGCTCTGCGGGACTTCATTTACAAGATCGGTGAGAGTTGAACTTCTCGGCACCAAACTTATGTTCTCACTTGACAAAAATGGATATTCTAATGATACATAGTACATATATATATATATATATATATATATATATATATATATATATAATTTATTGCATCCTTCTGCTTTCCATGCTGTACTTGGTTGTCTCCTCTCATCCCCTGAGTATTTAAAACAACACATGAAAAGGGTTGGGCTCTCTGTGCTACCTAACACTGCAATACCTGTCAACCCCTGACCCTGGAGTCGACAGTAGACGCCCACTCTGCAAGGTACGTCCCCTTTTTGCCACTATTTCTACTTTCTTTTTCCCTTTGTATTTCTTTCTTTACCCCCAACTGGTGGTGCTCAGCTTTTTTTTTTTTCACTTTTCTCTATGCTTTTTCTAGGCTAGTCTCACCCTCTTTCTCTGACTTTTCCTCTTCCATGCCACTTTCTGAACCCCCTCCCTCCTCTGGGTCAAGTATTGTATTTATTCCAATGTTCCTTTTTGTTAATGCTTTGGATTTAATCGCATATACAATTCCAGATACGACTTGCTTTCCCATGTCATGCCAATGCGCTTGTTCAGTTGAAGCACTTGTATTATTGCTTGTGGAACCCCTTCCTACATGGGGGCTTCCCTGTTCTTTATATTGCCAATGAAAACCTTAAATAAAACTTTACTTTGAAAAAAAAAGAAGAAGAAAAAAAAAGAAATGGGTTAGGCATCCCTGATGAAAAGTGTGCCTGCACTTGAAACACGTCTGATGAACTTCATTGTGTATGCAGATCTGTGCACAACCACTGGGAAGGAGGTGAGCTTGACTCCATAGTCTATAAAAAGACAAGACTACACTAATACTTAGGACATTTATAAAGGTTACACATTCATGATCTTGTGTACAAGACAAATAATTCCTGCTTGAGTCGGGAGCAGTGGGTTTTCATTACTGAAGATGCATATGATGAATCACCGCCACTTAATATTAATGGACATCATTGAACTGATAGGAAGTATTAACCTTGGGTGTTAGGTGTCGGGGAAGCAATTGTTTTCATTTCTTCCTCTGTGATCTATGGAAATAAGAACGAAGATGTTGCGGTACATGAAGAGCCTATACTATTATCCTTAGACGTCATGTATTCTCTATAATCACAATTATTCTACTGCTGGGGATATCTACAGTCTATATGCATTGTTTTCTCTACAATTACCAACAATTACTTAAAGGGGTACTCCGATGGTATATATATATATATATATATATATATATATATATATATATATTATATTTTTTTTAATCAACTGGTGCCAGAAAGTTAAACAGATTTGTAAATTACTTCTATTTAAAAATCTGATGAATCGTTCCAGTACTTACCAGCTGCTGTATGCTCCAGAGGAAGTTGAGTTGTTATTTTCTGTCTGACCACAGTGCTCTCTGCTGACATCTCTGTCTGTATCAGGAACTGTCCAAAGTAGAAGCAAATCCCCATAGCAAACCTCTCCTGCTCTGGACAGTTCCTGACATGGACAGAGGTGGCAGCAGAGAGCACTGTGGTCAGACTGGAAAAAACTGCACAACTTCTTCTGGAGCATACAGCAGCTGATAAATATTGGAACGATTCATCAGATAAAGATTATTATATAGAAGTAATTTACAAATCTATATAACTTTCTAGCACCAGTTGATTTGAAAAGATTTGTTTTCCACCGGAGTACCCCTTTAAAGCATGTTTGATGGAACTTGTTCCGGGGGATTGGTGGATTTTCAGATCTTACTTACCACCCTTCTTCTGTAGCCCCTCCTCTAGTGATGACATCACTAAACGTGGCGCTACACAAGAAGAAGATCTCAGCCTGGAATTCGATTGGTAAGTATGGGTCTGTTGACATTATGCACTTTTAGAATTCCTTTTTGTTTAAAAAAAAAAAAGCATGTTAAAAATGTATAATGTGAACATACCCTTTCTGGTAGGGTCTTCCCAAACCAAAGGCTGGGAATGATGGGGCTGTAGTTAAGGAATGCTTGGAGGTTACCTGTTTGGGAACACACTGCTTTATGGATGTTCTCCCCAGAGGAGAGTGCCTAAAATGTACTAACCCATTTTTCGTGTTTTTCTTTTCATCTAATTTCGGATACATGGATGCAGAGGACTATTTTGGATTCTTTGTACTACTTTGATGACCTGCATTTTTTTTTTTAAATAAAAGGGCTAATGAGGGTTTGTGTGGGAGTGAAATATGTACACCCCACAAATGTTATCTTTTATTACCTAAATTTTACTAAAAGGGTCATGGATAGCCTCAAAAAACTATGAAATGAAACAGTTGCAGGAAAATCACATTAGGCTGACAGAATTGATGGATTCTCAGTCGTAGCCGCAACACGACATGGCTATGACTAGTATGCTCTTTCTGCAACTGTTCCTTTTTATTATTTTATGAGGCTATACATGATCAATCAAATAATAAAATGTCAAATTGGGCAGGGATAGAGTGAAGCCCTAATATTGCCCACACCCTCTGTCCCTGCCTACTTGTGTACCCATCCTAAACAATGGATCGACAACGGATGGCTAAAGTGCATGGGCGTACAAGTCAAAATAATAAACTACAATGCAGTAGGAGTCGGGGAACAGCTGGAGGCACACAAACTAACAGGGATACACTAAGACAAACACACAGTCAAAACGTAGTCAGTCTAGCCAAGGTCCGTAACAAGAGATAGTGAAGTAACAATGCAAATACCAGAAGAAAGTCAAGAACCAAGCCAAAAGATCGGAGTACCAAAATAGACAATAAAGCTAGAGCAGTGCTAGCTTCAGTCAACTGGTACCTTTTACAAGCAAAGCACAAGTGAAAGGGACTTCCTTATATATGAGTGTAGGTGATTTGTGTCTTTTTAAAGGGTTTGCGCCAAATTTTGTGCCTTTTTAAAAGGTCACATTTTCATAAATTCCTGACCACTGCAAAAACTTGACTCAAAACCCACGTATCACAGCCAAACACAGGAATGCGCGGATAGGAAAAGTCGCAAAGAACACACTGTGCCAAAAATTGCTACAATTTTACCCAAGAAAACAAGGGTAAAATGCTTCATGAATACCCCCTATGTCCCCAGGCTCCTACAATGTAAATCCGATCCTACTCATTACAAAACAGACTCAGAAATTTCTTAAATGACTTCATAGGTTTCTGTACATTGGGAGTTTTACAAGATTTACAGCTGCCAAAGTAACGTATTTTTCACCGTATAAGACGCACTTTTTCTTCCCCAAAACTGGGGGGGAAAAGTTAGTGCGTCTTACACGGCGAATACCTGCGGCCATCATTGGCCGGGACCCGCCGCTAATACAGGACATCACCGATCGCGGTGATGCCCTGTATTAACCCTTCAGACGCGGCGATCAAAGCTGACCGCCGCGTCTGAAGCGAAAATAACACTAACCCGGTGAAATTGTGGCATCCCGAACAGCTTACAGGACACCGGGAGGGACCTTACCTGCCTCCTTGGTGTCTGCTCTGTACCGGGATCCCCTGCGCTCTCCTTCGATGTCATCACGTCATCGCGCACACCGTCATCCAATAGGAGCGGCGTGCATAGCGGCTTGATGACGGCGACGTGATGACGGCGACGGAGAGCGTGGATCCCGGGGAAGAAGAAGTCTGGAGCGTCGGGGACACCCCGGGGACGCGGCGACAGCGATGGAGCGACATCCAGGGCAGCGGTGACGAGCGGTGACGGTCCGGAGCGGCGGGGACAGGTGAGTACTACCTCCTATCCAGTGGTCTTCAACCTGCTGACGTCCAGATGTTGCAAAACTACAACTCCAGGCATGCCCGGACAGCCAACGGCTGTCCGGGCATGCTGGGAGTTGTAGTTTTGCAACATCTGGAGGTCTGCAGGTTGAAGATCACTGTTGGGTGCAGAATCTTTTATTTCTAGATTTTGCACCTTTAAAATAGGGTGCATCTTATATGCCGGTGCGTCCTATAGGGCGAAAAATACGGTAATTGGTAGCAAAACTAAAATGGATAACTCTAGAATTTCAGTGCCAGGAGATTAACACCGGGGGTAGTTTTTTTTTTCTTTTTTTTTTCTTTTTTTTTTTTCTCCTTCTTCTTCCAAGTTGTTAAAATGAAGAAAGTTAATATTCCGAGACCCACAAGGTTCATCCATTTGTCCAGAGTTCAGGATTCTGCCTGTATTCTGTCTAATAAGGAAGGCTGAATCCTGACATTGTGCGGTAGTTCTCTGTGTATACTAATCATATACGGTGGAAATATCAGAACTGACAATTGGTACTTTATATTGGTGTCGCGCTTGCTAGATTAACTAGGGAACGGGCAGCGAGGTCAGAAGAGAGAATAACTATGGCAAATTAGGAAGGGATAATAAAATGGAAAGAAATCCACCAAGCAGCCATAACATTAAAATGGCTAATTTTAAATAACATTAAAGGGGTACTCCGCCCCTAGACATCTTATCCCCTATCCTTTGGGGTGTTGACTCTGCCTCCAGATCTACTCGATTAACCCGAATTCAGAATCTGTGGGATGTGCCTAGATCCTAGATCTGCTACAAACATCTCAGGGCAAAGTATAGTTCAACAGAACCTCTTGATGGGTCCGAGCTGTTTTGGCAGCATGAGTGGAACCTACACCTATATCTATATATGGGCTAAGCAAGGGGTGAATCCAGAGAAGGCACCGCCCTAGAGGAGCAGAAAATAAAGGAACAAAAATAATCAAAACAGGGCTGGTGCAAGGATTTTTGCCACCCTAAGCGAAAGGTAATTTTTCCACCTTTGACCCTGCACATTGGCTCCACACTTTGACACACCCCACCTTACTACTGAGGTGACACACTGTAACAAACCCCCTCCTCATGTAATCTCCTTACTACTGGGGTGACACATTGTAACAAATCTCTTCCTCATGTAATCACCTTACTACTGGGGTGACACACTGTAACAAACCTCCTCCTCATGTAATCTCCTTACTACTGGGGTGACACACTGTAACAAACCTCCTCCTCATGTAATCACCTTACTCCTGGGGTGACACACTGTAACAAACCCCTCCTCATGTATTCTCCTTACTACTGGGGTGACACACTGTAACAAACCTCCTCCTCATGTATTCTCCTTACTACTGGGGTGACACACTGTAACAAACCTCCTCCTCATGTAATCTCCTTACTACTAGGGTGACACACTGTAACAAACCTCCTCCTCATGTATTCTCCTTACTACTGGGGTGACACACTGTAACAAACCTCCTCCTCATGTAATCTCCTTACTACTGGGGTGACACACTGTAACAAACCCCCTCCTCATGTAATCTCCTTACTACTGGGGTGACACACTGTAACAAACCCCCTCCTCATGTAATCTCCTTACTACTGTGGTGACACACTGTAACAAACCTCCTCCTCATGTAATCTCCTTACTACTGGGGTGACACAATGTAACAAACCTCCTTCTCATGTAATCTCCTTACTACTGGGGTGACACACTGTAACAAACCTCCTCATGTAATCTCCTTACTACTGGGGTGACACACTGTAACAAATCTCCTTCTCATGTAATCTCCTTACTACTGGGGTGACACACTGTAACAAACCCCCTCCTCATGTAATCTCCTTACTACTGGGGTGACACACTGTAACAAACCTCCTCCTCATGTAATCTCCTTACTACTGGGGTGACACACTGTAATAACCTCCTCCTCGTGAAGGTGCGCTCGCGATGTCACGATGCTGGAAGGACCTGCCTGTCTGCATCGGAGGTGGCTCTGTGTTCCTCCAGCAGGCTGATATGCAGATCATTATACGGGGGGGGGGAGAAGATGATCCGAATCTGCAGGAATTGCTCCCTTGAGAGCGATTTCCTGCGGGAGTCCCAACAGACCCACTCATTTGCAAAAACGGGGGTATTCCTTGTGGGATATTTTGGGTGTTGGGGTGGCATCACTCCTATACTCCACATTGTTATTATTCCTGTATGTATCTATATGTATATGCCCCTCCTTCAGCTTATATTGTTTTGTGGATATTCCCTATTTACATATAGGAGGTGGACATTATCATTCAATATTTGTTGTTACCATTATCAGATAAAATGTAGGTGTATGGGGTGTCACCTTTTTGTTTTTTCTTCCCTTGTTGAAGATTTTTGTCCAATTTTAATGTAAATTTTTAATAAACTAATAAAATATGTATATGTTGTATACTCCACAAGTGACTCCATTGTTTCTTCTTGGTGTTTTATCTTGATGGCCAACATAGCACCGAGAAGCAAGGCCCTCTTACCAACCCTACTGCCAAACTGGGCAATGAAAGAGAAATTTCTTGACTTTTGTAAAATATCTAATCTCTGAGGTACTAATCCTTCCCAATTATAACTTCTCATAGGTGAATGAGAACCCAACAGCGCTGGCATGGCCCACCGGCAACGTTCTTCCTTTGGTGTCATCTAGTCAGCTTCTCTCCAACCTAAAGATATGGCGTCATCTACAGTACGATTTACGCTAAGATGCCTCCGCATTTGAGATCTGAGAATAGAATGCGTTCTCACTACGCTCCTCAGCTTGGCAAGTGCTGCCGAGTTGTGTGAACAATAACCGGTGTGAGAAAAATAAGGAGCGCACATTTTATGGTGACAAACTGGGAAATTGTAAAGGAAATCAAATGAAACAGGTTTCTGAGTCTTCCTATCAGAGGTGTGCAGTCAGGTCTAAAAAAAAAAAGACACCGCGGAATAGACGGCGGTGGGAAATCTAAGTGCCCGGGGCCATTAGGAAATTCTGTATAGAGAGGAACTGGAACCGGATAAATAAATCATATATACATTTGTATACATATGTAGCCATTATCATACTTGATGTCTTGGTCTAATAAATATTTAATGTATCCATTCAAAATAACTTGGTTGGGGGTTTTTCCAGGATGTGGATTATTGTATTTTTTTTATTCAAAAATTATATCCTTAAAGGGGTACTCCCACCTTAGACATCTTATCCCCTATCCAAAGGATAGGGGATAAGATGTCTGACCGCGGGGGTCCTGCCGCTGGGGACCCCCGCAATGTTGTCCGGAAGCACTGGAGGGTTCCGCCCCCATGTGACGTCCCGTCCCCTCAATGCAAGTCTATGGGAGGGGGCGTGACGGCCGTCACGCCCCCTCCTATAGACTTGCATTGAGGGGACGGGGCATGATGTCACATGGGGGCGGAGTCCTGACATCACGGACTTCCGTTCCAGTGGTCACGACCGAGACCCTCCAGCGCTTCTGGAAAAGAAACAGGTGGGTGCTGCATGCAACATTGCGAGGGTCCCCAGTGGCGGGACCCCCGTGGTCAGACATCTTATCTCCTATCCTTTGGATAGGGGATAAGATGTCTAGGGTGGGAGTACCCCTTTAAAGGGGTATTCTGGCCTTAGACATCCTATCCCCTATCCAATGTATAGGGGATAAGAAGTCTCATTGCAGGGGTCCCGCCCCTGGGACCCCCGCTATCTCCGTACAGACCTTGGCATTCTGTGCAGGGCGCTGCTCCTGAGATGTCATGGACACCCCCCTCCATTCATGTCTATGTGTTACCCTAACCTTAATATGTACGGTATGTGTGACCCTAACCTTAATATGACTTTTTAAAGGACTAGTCTACTGCAAAAACAGTGTCCTGACCAGCACAGTTCTTAGGACTAGAGGGTTGAAATGTCACAGCTTGTAAAAACAAAAAAAAAATTGTACTGTCATTTTTAGTTTTTATTGGCATATATGTGAAAACATTTTTATCACTTTTTATTTCTTTTTTTACTGAAACATGGCATTAAAAATCATATTTTTATTTTTTTTTACACCTTTCACCGTATGGGATCCTTAACATTATAATTTAATAGTTCAGACATATCTGCATGCTGTGATACCAGCTATATTTATTTATTTACATTTATTTTTATTTGTTAAATGGAGAAAATGGGTGAATTAATTTGCATCGGGGAGGGGCTTAATTTTATTATTATTATTTTTTTATTACAGTTTTTTAAGTCTCCATTGAAGAACATGTATAGCAATCTTTCGATTGCTATTACGGTTGGATTAGCAATGATCAGTACAATCGACGATCTGCTTTTACAGCCTGCCAAAAGGTAGACCATACAAGAAGAGCCTCTGAGAGCAGAGCAGATAGGGAGACCTCCGGTTGCCATCTTCCCTATCCCCAAAGACTGCTTTAGATGCCGTGATCATCATTGATTATGGCATCTAAAGGATTGATGCCGGGCATCAGCGCCATCATTGATGTCCGCCATGAGTGACGAGGTCCTCGCCATACATGAAGCATGTTCATGACGTAAATCAATCTCATGGTGTGCTAAGCACCAGAGCACCGTGACACATTTACGTGATGTGTCCTCTAGGGGTTAAACAAGTCTTGGGTGTTGGGTCAAGTCTGCTAAACTTTATTAGAGAAAAGTTAGCCTTGTTATGTTTCTTTCTCCTCTTCTCCTTTCTTATTGTCTTCTTTACTTTTCTCTCCTTTTCTTAACACTTATTTGCTCTCAGTATCACTTTCTTTTCCTCTCATTTTATTTCTTCTTCTTCTTGTTTCCACTCTTTTCTTTTACTCAGCTCCTCCTTCTCATTCTTTACTCCTCACTTTCCATTTCTTTTCCTTTTCTCTCCTCTCTCTTCTCTACTGTCCCTTACCCTTTTTTCCCTTCCCTTTTCTCGCCCTTTACATTTTTCTCTCCTTTCTTCTCCTCTAGTTTCTGCCCCTTTATTTTTATCTTCTTGTTTCTTTTCCTTTCCTCTCTTCCTCATTACTTTCCTTATTCTACCTTCATTTCCTCTCTTCTTCTTACCTTCCCTACTCTTCTCCTCTCCTCTTTTTAATTCTCCTTTTTACTCCTCTCCTTCCTCTTGATCTCTCATTATTTTCATCTTTTCCTCTCTTCTCTTCTATTGTTGTTTTTTCTTTTCTTTCTTTTTCATTTTTCCAAACCTTCCACCCACCTACCGGAATAATGTAGTATCAGCTCCGTCCCTCTCCTCTGGTTCCCCTGGTGGGTGGCGTTCCCATCCGCAAGCAGACAGCAAAATAGAAAAATGTCCAGCACCAGGAAGGCAGGTAAAATGTCCTCTTTATTGTGGCATCAATAAAAGTAGGATACACAGAACAAATAGCCTTCCCCCAACCTACCGTCCTTCTTCCCTTGTTTATCCTTTTTTTTTTTTCACTTTCAAAATGCTATTGCTTTTGACAGAATAACAAATAAACAAAAATGTGCCCATCCCAGGGGCAGCAAAAGAGGAATCACCAGACACAATTAAAATAATAAAACATGTGAACATAAAATAAAATTGACACTAAGAGAGACCAAGGGGGGGGGGGGTGACAAAAAAAAAAAAGACACCAGATAACCCTTGTACAGTATGCAGATCAGAAGCAAGAGGAGAGCAGTGACTTATCGTTGGTCAGTTAAAGGGCCACAAAAGAATAATAAGCAAATATATATTTAAAAAAAAAATGCTAGAAAAGGGAGACAAAACAAGACAAAATAAATGCCCAATGACAAGTGAAAAGAAAAGCCGCAAGGGGACAGACATCTTGCTTGTTGCTCTTCCCAGGTCCCTCCTTTCTCTTATCCTCGACACTCTCTTCCTAACCCTGCTCTCTCCACATTCTACTACACACTCCACTAGTTTCCTCTTTTGATTTCTTCCATGGTGTAAATCCAATTTCTCTAAAAAAAAATTTAACCATCCATTTATTTGCAGAGAATTTAAGTGCATGACAGAAAAATTTGTGACCTGTCAACAGTTGAATTACAGAAACATTTTTATGTTACAAAAGGACAAGAAATTGAATGTGAAGAATAATTTAAATATTGTAATAGAACATTGACCACTTACAATATTAAATATAGTCCCCACGGAAGAAAAGGGATTTTATTTTTTACATTTAAACACTTTCCAAAAAAAAACATTCATTTTAAACAGAAAGTCAAATTTTAAAATAAGTTTTCCTAATTCAATCCTTTTTAATATTGATGTCCCATGTAAGTGAACTGATTTCTAGGAGCCTGTTAGCTGTAACCATCAATGCAACACTGGCTCATATAATGGATGTCTCTGTAGCCTATATCCCTCCCAATTAGTTCTATAATGTCAATAGAAATGGTCTGTCTTCATGGAGAAAACAAGAGTACCTAATATTTCAAAATATATATTTTTTTTTTACTTGTTCAACCACTGAGGTGCCCAACTGGTGCACAGCTATTTATTATTCTTTCCAGAAGGAAGGGGGTGGGGTGGGGCAAGGCCGGGCTGTTTGCAAGTAGCAACATACATGAACTTCCTTTCCCTGACTTCTCTGGGAAATTACAATTCATCAATGTGGAGCTGTAGGTATGCAGGCATTTACACAAGGGAAAGCTGTCCAGAACGTTATTGGTGGTCAAGGATTAGAGGGAAGCCTTGATTCACCTTTCAGACACAGCAGGCAGACTGGCTCAGCTTGTAGGTACACATTCCAGGCTTTCTCTTCCCCCCCCCCCCCCCCTCTTCTACACAAAGCACATGCTAAGCTTCATTACCACTTTCTGTTTTCTGCCCTCATCTACAGTAGTTGATACTAGAGACAGAATTCCCCTTACAACAGGCAAGGGACAGACGATTAAAGGGAGGTGGGGGAGAGTATCAGGGTTGGGCTGTTTGCCAATAGCCACATGCAGGTATTTCCTTTCCCTGACTTTTCTGGCCATTCACAACACACCACTATTATGTCATCACATAGTGCTGGTGAAAGCGCACTTAACTGTACATGCTGGTGTTGTGCTGGGGGATGATATAGACAGTACATTACTATAGATTTACTGGTTTTGCAAGGTGCTTTGGGAGCAGAAATGCAGAAAACAGCAGCAACACAGTAATGAATGGGTTACACTAAGCACTGAGCTGTTGCTGAGAAGCTAAAAAATGGGGGAGATGGCACTGCAGCATTATGGACATAAAGCAGTAGGTACACTGGTATTAACACAAGAGGAAGCTGTCCAGAATTCATCTTGATTCACCTTGAAGGCACAGCAGGCAGACTGACTCACTTGTGTACACACTTGTAGGTACTCAGATTAGCTTTTTTCCCTCTTTCCCCCTGCACATAGCACATGCTAAGCCTCATTGTTTTGTCCCGATCTAGCTATTACTAGAGACATAATTCCCCTAACAACAGGCAGGGGACAGAAGATTGAAGAGAACAGCGACTCCTAGTGGTTAATACTTAAGAGCTTTTTTTCTGGGATTACTATTGGTAAATTAAGTGATTTACAAATATGTTAGGGATCACATGGAGGGAAGTTGTTTGAAGCGACAGTGGCCATTAAGTAAATAACAGTATATAGTAAGTCCTCACCTTGTAATATTAAGTATTAAATGACTTCCTTTCCCAAATCTAAAGAAAGATGTGCTTTTGTTTGCCGACAGAAGGGACACAGAAAGAACAATAAGTCACCCTGGCGGAGTACTTCCTCACGCTAGGCTTAACTATCAAAATGATAAAAAAAAGTGAATTATGTACACAAATAATAATTCCTCCGCTACATAAAGGATATGAAAAGCAATATTACTATAACAAGAATAATACAGGAGCACTTATATAAACAAGACATTGTGGCGCTAACATCATTTTTCAGCCACACGGTTTACAAGTGAATGTTTGATTATTTGTGTTTTGGAGATACAGACGCCAGCGTAGGAATACATAAAAAGGGAATATTTTCTAGCCGAAGCTGCTCCAGGGAAGATTGTACACATTTTGTTATATAAATCATTGTGTAGACAATAGGCTGACATTTGTATTAGAACAAATAATTTGGGTGATATGCTATACATACCATTTCATCACAGGAAGATGTCTACACCTATAAGTTCACTTGAATTTTGGGTTAAGAATTTTCGACTTCTTGACAGAATTATAAAAATACAGAAAAACAGAAAAATGACAGCGGATCTTGGACACTGGCGACGTCGATGAGGTAACAGCCGTTTCGTACGTCATCACGCTGACGTACAAAACGGCTGTTGCCTCGTGGACGTCACCACCGTTTACACCTTAACCCTTCCTGTCAGGTGTGAACAGTTCAGGCTGGTGGAGGAGGTGTAATGGCGATGGGGAGTATTTTATTGGTGTACCCTAGGTCCTCTGATACCTGTAGATGGACATTTGGACGTACAAAACGGCTGTTGCCTCGTAGATGTTGCCGGTGTTCAAATTTTGCTTTAATGTGCACTGCATTTGAATAAAGAAGAAACACCCATGGAAGGATGTGGTGAGTGCCACCTGTCTTTTTTCTACTGTATCTCTATATGCTATGCAAGTGCTTTGTGCATCTATACAGTGTAAAACACCACCTGTACGTGTTGACCCAGGTGATTTTTTAGTCAGAACGGGCTTGGTTGCTGCATAGGTTACCTTCTCCACATATACCCGCTGCTATGTCAAATTGCTATCTCTTCCATGCTGTATTCCATTAAAGGGTTACTCCTGGGAACTAAACCCATAGCTCATCCTTTCCCTCATCAACCTATTTAAGTGCTTAATATCATTCATTAGATATAGAGCAGTTTCCCCTCTTTGGTTGTCACTTAAATGCATGATGTGATGTAATGACATTATCCAGCCATCCACTCTGTCTCTGTACAAATCCCTCTCTGAAAGCAGCCCCCACCCTCCTGAGAGACATAGACCATGTAATTTCTGCCCTGCACTGATGAGACATGCTCTCTTTAGTTTTGAGTACTGGGAGGTGTGTGCATCATCAACCAATCAGACACTGAACCTCTCTCTGCTGCTCAGAGCAGGAAGGTGGGAGCTGACAGAACAGAGCTGCAATTATTGCTAGGAGATGTAGGCAAGTGGAGGGGAGGATAGAAAAGAATATCAAGGAGCCAGAGAAGATAGCAGGGGCCACAGGAGCCATGCATATCAGGCAGGATGGTTTACAGGAAACATATCCAGGTAGTGTGGTGGCTTTGAAGATATAAATAAATATATATATATATATATATATATATATATATATATATATATATATATATATATATATATATTTATATTTCCACTGGAGTACCCCTTTAAGAAATATAAGGAAGTTCTACCCGACCATTGTCATCTGAGATCATAGAGATCCATTTGAATGTACTTTAGCTCACCATGGAATTAGGGAGGGTCTTTAACTGGAGTTTTACATATAAGTACAAAGATTGTCTAACATAACATTTTCTTATAAAATCCTAGGTTTTATGGTTACAGTGGTTACAAGTCTACAAAGATGTCTAAGGATGGTCTTCCCCACTGGTATTTTTTAAGACTATAGAAGGATGTCTGTGGGTAAGAATATACCGTTGGTTTTGGCAGTATTAAACATTGAGCATTGAACTTAATAAGAGACAATCGGACATTGTGGACACCCTTTGGTCTTGAGAGTGGCAGCGATTCTGTGTGGTATAGATGGTGAAATTGTTCTGCAGGAATATTGGTCTAAGTGGACAGAATCGGTCCTCACAGTTGTTGCACATTAGATGGAGGTTCTGGAGTGCTCTGAACAGCCCGTTCAATCTCATTTCAGAGACGACTACAGGGTTAAGATCTTGGGGCTGTAAAGGCTGTGAAACTGAAGAAAACTTGCTGCCATGTTCCCAGAACCCTTGGGGCATGGCCCACTGTCCTGCTAAAAGTCAATGAACCCTTCCTGCCAAGTGTAAAAATTTCAGACTGGTGGAGGTGTAATGGTGAGGGAATATTTTCTTGGTGCACTCTAGGTCCTCTTATATCGGTAGGGCTTATTTCAGCATTTTGGCACACCAGGTTCATAGCAGCCGTTTTACCTATGGCAAAAGGACAAAGGAGACCAATAAAAGTGGTGAGCAATGGTGGGGAATAGTGGCAGCAGAACATAGATTTTATTTTTTTATTTAGCCCAGTCTGGCCACCTTAAGGACCACAGCACTAGTGCAAGTTTATTGCACAAGAGGTATTAGCAGGGTGAAGCTGACTGCATGGACCATACCTGACCAACCATTATAATGGTTGGGACCAACCTTGCCCTCCCTTCCTAGCGAACATACCACACTGACTCCGTAATTCTTTTGCTGTACTGGGTGGTTGGTCACAGCTTTTATTGAACCATGTAACAATATTAATGTCCGCCTCCCAAAATGATGGATAGTGTTGCTCGCGAATATTCGCAATTCGAATATTATTCGCAAATATCGTATATTCGCGAATTCGCGAATTTCGCGAATATAGCGTTATATATTCGTAATTACGAATATTCGGTTTTTTTTTTTCATTTTTTTTTTTCACAGTACACATCACAGTGATCACTCCTCTCTGCTTCCAGCTTGTGTGGTGCAAAGAAGGCTCTAATACTACTGTGTGAGACTGGCGTGCGAAAATTCGCATGTGCGAAAATTAGTATATGCTACTTTTCGCATATGCGAATTTTCGACTATGTTAATTTTCGCATGTGTAAATTTTCGCATATGTGAATTTTCGCATGAGTGAAGTTTCGCATATGCGAAAATAAAACGAGGGTATAACGAATATGCGAATATTCGCGAATATATGACGAATATTCGTCCATATATTCGCGAATATTCGCGAATTCGAATATGGCCTATGCCGCTCAACACTAATGATGGATAAAGCATTCTGCCAGCCGTCACCAAGCCTGATGGGCAAGTCCACCTTCATCCTCCTTTCTCTCCCCATCGTCCTTTCTCCTCCGCCAGCGGAGATTGGAAAGGAATCTCAAACTTCTCTGGAAGAAGAAAAACACATCAAAACAGGTCTCAAGAATCAAGACCAACACAAAGTGCCACCAACACCATGTGAAGTAGGGAAAACTACCAAACAGGACACCAATCCGGCCAGCATACTTTCTCTTTTTTTTTGTAATTTTGAATTCTTTATTTATTTATGTTTATATAGGCTATGTTCACGGCGTTACAGAGCTCCATTTGGGAACTCCGTTTCAGACGTTGATAATGGGGCTGGATGGAGTGTGTCACAATGGACATCAACAGATTCCAACAGGTCCCATCGAGTTAGAATAGGGACCATATAGCTTCCTGTAGATGTCATTGTTATCTTGCAGGATTTTAGCAGAGAGAAAACTGACGTACAGGATTTTTTTTCTCCGTTAAAGTCCCATTATTTAAATGGAATCAGCAAACGACGCTCCTAATGCTGATGTGAAAACGTCCTAATATAATAAAGTACAACAGTACAAAGTGACCTAAATAGAGCCTTGAAGAAAAAGGTGGGTGGGGATTTGAGCAGCTTGTCAGGAGCTGGTGAGTGCACCGGCAACTCGCGATAAGGGAGGGCGAAGGTTTGGTTGTTGTGTTATTTATAATAATGGTGTAACAGTCTCACTTCAAATTAACCCCCCCCCCCCCCCCACAGTGAGAATGAAGCCCTTGAGTGGCTCGTGCAGCAGTCCACCCATCACTCTAACCCGGCCACCAGTGAAGAAGAGTGGGGGCAGACCTTGACTACTGGTAAGCCCCTTAACCCCTTCTGCTCCTTGAACCAGATTCATGCCCCTGCAATCCACAATACCTGTACCTATATATCCAAGAATTTTCCAAACATGGCTGCCCCTCTCCCCTTCGTAACCAGAGGTGCGCGGTAAGTGGCGGTTTTTATCTCACCATTCTATGCATAGGGATAGAGTGTCACTTTAAAGAGTGCCACATCTTGCTTTTACAGTCAAAGAACCCTTCTAACAGACCTTGCAATGTGGGAGCACCATCCCATGCATTATTCTACTTTAAGATTTTTTTCAAGACTTAAAATAGGTAGATAATCGTAATATTCATGAGATATGGGGGAGGAGGGATTTTTAGTAAGACTCAATCAAAAATGTCCTTCTCTTTGTAGTGTGTCTGACATGTCTTGCTAAGCGAGCAGAAAGTTTCCAAGCCGATATGAACAATGAAACATTCATGTCTTACATGCATATGTATATCTTTTATTCATATTTGACATATCCAATGCAAATGGATACAATGTGACTAAGCGCTGAAATCTCACTTTCTTTTCATGTTATTAATTTTTTATAGTCGCTCAGGCAGCTTGACAAAGAACTTTAATAGCAAATAAAGTGAAACAAAAGTAGGCATAGAGGGAACGTTAGGCTTGGCGCCATGTTTGGGGGTTATTGGCACCATCGCTTGGCACCGTTATAAATACTGGGCTATGTGGCGTTAAAGAGTCAGCAGATAAAACAGATGTGCTTACCGCTATTAGAATACATCAATTTACACTTTATTCCTTAGGATGGTACTCTTCTTATCTGCAAAGATAAAACATTTTATGGCATTTTATTGATTATATTGTGAAATCATAAAGGGGTACTCCACCCTTAGACATCTTATCCCCTATCCAAAGGAAAGGGGATAAGATATCTGAGGGGACCCCCGCAATCTCCCTACTGCATCCAGCGTTCGCTTAGAGAGTTGGGTGCAGCACCGGAGGAACGTGATGTCACGGCCACACCCCCTCAATTAAAATTTATGGGAGGGGGCGTGATGGCCATCACTGCCCCCTCCCATAGACTTGCATTGAGGGGGCATGGCCATGACATCACAAGCGGGGCGTCCCCCCGATGTCTGGGGTGCTGCAGCCGAGATTGCGGGGGTCCCCAGCAGTGGGATACCCACAATCAGACTTCTTATTCCCTATTCTTTGGACAGGGGATAAGATGTCTAGGGGCAGAAAACCCCTTTAATTCTTATCGAAAAAAAATGGAAAATGAAATGCAGACGAAGACAATATATTTCTTATTGGGAATCTGCCAAGCCTTGTTTACACATCTCCTTGGTATACAAATTGTGTGAAGGTGTGAGATGTGGAAACAGTATATGCATCACAGAGACCTATGGTTGGAGGGTTTTCGTGACCACCTTTGATGGTTTATAGTGTAGATTTGGAAACAGGACTCAACTTCCAGCTGACTGTCAATCAAGGAGGGATAGAGATAGGTAAGGGAGCCATCAGTACCTCAGGGGCTTGGGACACTTCTTTGACTCTAACATAGAAAAAAAAAATCATTTTTCTATGTTATGGAAGCACAGACAGATACAGTATCTTACATAAGTGAGTCCACCTCTCACATTTTTGTCAATATGGGATATACTTATGGGATATACTGTATATATAATGTGAGGGGTGGACTCACTTATGGGATATACTGTATATATAATGTGAGGGGTGGACTCACTTATGGGAGATACTGTATATATAATGTGAGGGGTGGACTCACTTATGGGATATACTGTATATATAATGTGAGGGGTGGACTCACTTATGGGATATACTGTATATATAATGTGAGGGGTGGACTCACTTATGTGATATACTGTATATAATGTGAGGGGTGGACTCACTTATGGGATATACTGTATATATAATGTGAGGGGTGGACTCACTTATGGGAGATACTGTATATATAATGTGAGGGGTGGACTCACTTATGGGATATACTGTATATATAATGTGAGGGGTGGACTCACTTATGGGATATACTGTATATATAATGTGAGGGGTGGACTCACTTATGTGATATACTGTATATATAATGTGAGGGGTGGACTCACTTATGGGATATACTGTATATAATGTGAGGGATGGACTCACTTATGGGATATACTGTATATAATGTGAGGAGTGGACTCACTTACGGGAGATACTGTAAATTAGTGTGTCATGTTATGGGTGGACTCATTATTGGGCATCAGGTTGGAAAACACTGGTCTATGCACATATAAGTAATCCAGCAACTTACTGCATTGTACATATAATAAACACAACAATATACTGTACATATGAATAATACATCTACAGTATATACACAAATAATGTTTCTTAATTAATAATTAAATGGGTTTTCTAGGTAGAACGGTACGATGGTATATCTACAGGATGAGCAATTAATAAGGTGTACATCCCAGCACTGCTGCTCACCCAACGGTTATTGACGGCCTATCCTTGGGATAGGTCATCATCCAATTTTGCCTGAAAAACTTTGCTTCATTCACTCTCTACCGGACTGTTAAAGATTGGTAAGTACAGTAGTCCTATAATGAAGAAATAGAGCAGAGACACGTATGTCCAAAAGAAACCCTTGTTCTTGTGATTGGTTTCATCCATCGGACTCCCATCAATCAGATGCCTATGTCCTATCCTGTAGATACACCCTCCTTCCCCCCCAAAGCCACAAGAAGACATTTCTCTTATGTAAGAGACTGTATACGAAGAACATTCTAGATGCAAGGATCACAGCACTGCATCGGTTAACCTGCCAAGGCTACATTGTAACTATCCTGGGAAATACGTACAGTAGCATGATGCAGAGTGGAGCGGCACGGAGACGTACGTGCCATTTGTCACATACAAGATACATTAGTGAAGGAATCTTTTAGTGAGAGGATGATTGAATTTAGGGATATGATACAGGAGAGGTGACACCGACTGTGACAGAGATTTTCCACTAAAGCGTGTCTGTGGCTCCTCGAGGATAACTCAATTTAAAGGAGGATGAGCTTAATTCCCTGTTACAATGGAAATGACAGAACCTTAATCTTACACGGCTGGAGTAAAGTGAGGGAAGGATGGAAGAGTGAAGGCTTACAGCATATCCATAATGCACCAGGGCTGTGTAGATCTTCTTAATTCCCACTAAGGAATTCCGCGTTTTATACAATGTATCTAAGTTGTATCATAAATTCCATTCAATACATTCCACACATTTTATAAACAAAATCCTTCTAGGAATCTTCATATTATTGGTCAGAATTGTCAATCTGGTTCTAATCAATGAAAAATATTCCTCACAATAGAAGGCCCATCCTTATCAAACAGGTATCGTTCAGCTTTCGGCACCTGTGCTGACCTCTTGTTTGAAGAGAGCGCAATGTTCTAGCCGGAGAAGTTTTTGTAGATTCGTTTCTTGCCATAGAAACATTGCTAAGAATTTTAACCCCTAAATCACCCAATTTAATTTTCAATATGAGATGCTGTTTAGGTGGGAAGGTGACAAAATGTGTGTAAGGGGCGTTACTATCGCCCAAAGTGTAAATAGAAGCAATTATGCAGCTCACACTGTAAAGCAGTTCACTGACCACTGCACGGATCCTGTATCCTTGGTCCCAAAGTCCATGCAATACAGACAGTAATAGCAACTAAAAAAGGCAATGGATCCGGCAGATGTAGTGAAAACTTGTTTTCTTTACTCAAAACCCATGCAATATAGACAGTAATAGTGAGCAACCGATACATCGGTGTAATGAGTTTTGATGTTTCAAAATAAACGAATATTATGATTAATAATAATAATAATAAATAGTTGTAATAATAATAATAACAACAAAAGCTATTATTATTATTATTATTATTATTATTATTATTATTATTATTACCGGTATTTTGTTATATTTAATAATAACAACATTTTTTTTTATTATACTGTAAAAATAATGATAGCAGCAACTATTATTATTAATAATAATAATAATATTTATTATTATTATTATTATTATTATTATTTTGATATAATAATTGTAATAATAATAAATAGTTGTAATAATAATATTAATAAAAACAACACAAACTATTATTATTTTGTAATAATAATTGTAATAATAATAATAATTAATAGTTGTAATAATAATAATAATAATAACACAAGCTATTATTATTTTTATTATTATTATTTTGTAATAATAATAATTATAATAATAATAATAATAACAACAATTATTATTATTTTTTATTTTATTGTAAAAATAATGATAACAACAATTATTAATAATAATATTAGTATTTCATTATTATTATTATTATTATTATTATTATTATTATTATTATTATTATTTTGTAATAATAATTGTAATAATAATAATTAATAGTTGTAATAATAATTAATAGTTGTAATAATAATATTAATAAAAACAACACAAACTATTATTATTATTATTATTATTATTATTTTGTAATAATAATTGTAATTATAATAATTAATAGTTGTAATAATAATATTAATACCAACAACACAAACTATTATTTTTATCATTATTATTTTGTAATAATAATAAATATTTGTAATAATAATGTGGAAAACAATAATAACAAAAACAGCAACTATTGTTATTTTTTATTATATTGTAAAAATAATAACAACTATTATTATTTTAAAAACATTTTTTATTAATCTTCTTTTTTTCTCCTTTAACTTCTTGATCCCTGAATGGACTTTGCTTATCTGAGCTCATGCAGTGATACAGTAACCTCACAAAGAAGACTATATTATTAGGAGTCTCTATCTCTCTACATGGTTACAATACATGGTATAGATTTCACAGCCCCTCATCCGGCCTCACGGATGGAAGAATACAGCAGACGTCAATCATTTCACCCAAATAAGAATGATCAGAAAGAGGAAATGGAAGTGGATTCCATTAACACGTTCTTATTTCCACTTGACAGATCACTGCTCTCTTGGGGGTCTCGCTGCCTTTAGTTTCCAACGACACATCTTTTATTACACAGACCCGAGCACCTTCCGGATTTACTTATTACTTTTCACTATGTTGTCTGGAATCTTTCTAATGAATATGAAATGTTGTTCCCCAAAGACCCTTTGATGGCGCATCTGCTTCTTACCGTAAACTGCAGTGGGGAAAATAATAGCCACCTTACGTTTCTATGGACACTTACTTATAGGAGTGCTGATAAGAGGGGGGATTATGTGTAAAAACTCTGGTTCTTCAAAATTTAGAACATCTTTTTATCTGGATCTTCATCTTTAGCAAGGTGAAAGGAGAAGTCAGGGTAAGGGCGCATTCACACGGGGTAATGCAAGAGGAATTTACTCGAGTAATTCCTCTTGAATTCTCCGCTCCAAATTAATTCACATCCCCTCCGCCCATTGACTTTAATGTTATTTCCGCTGTCCTCTTCACACTGCGGAAATTCTGCTAGCAGAATTCCGACGCTGAATTCCGTTCCGCTTGAAGAAAGGACATGTTCATTCTTCAAGCGGAGTCCGCTAGCAGAAATCAATTGAAGTCAATGATAAAAAAAAATTCCGCCCAACATCGTTTTCGCGCGCAATTCGTGCGCAATTTGAACGGAATTTGTGCGCAATTTGCGCGGAAATGGCTGAAACCCCCTTAACTTCTTTATCCCCATGTCCGCTCGCAATTCTGCGTGAAATTCTGCGCGCAATTCCGCGCAAATTGCACGCGAGTTGCGCGCAAATTTCCCGCTAATTTCGCGCAAAAATAAAATTCTTTTTTACGCCGTAAATTTTTCGGCGTGAATTACTCTTCATTTACTCCGTGTGAACGCACCCTAAGTATTTTTATTTTTTTCTTTATTTTTTGGGAAAGAAGACATTAGTTATAAATAACATGATTTATCTAAAAGGCACTCTTTATCTGGACACTGAATGGCATTTTTATAGGGATGATGTATTACATTGGTGGCATTTTATTATTGGAAAATCAACTTTTTTCTTTCTTGGTTTGTGGACCACGATTTTGGTGCATGATCCTTGCACCAAATTTGTCCATGCCATGTGCTATATATATATATATATATATATATATATATATATATATATATATATATATATATACAGTATATTCTTTTTTTTTTTTTTTTTTTTTTTTTTAAACCTGACATACTCTCCAGAAGTATCCAGTTCTTTAGGTGTCATTTTTTTGTTTTTGTTTAACCCTTTCCCGACACATGACGTACATAACGGGCAGGTGAGTGAGTATGGCTAGGGCTTGGGAGTTGGGCTCGCATCATAACTGTTAGATACCCGCTGCTATAAACATCAATAGAGATTGCGGTATTGCTAGCACAGCCCAAGACCTCAGCTTGGCATTGGCATCTTCCATGGCTCCATGACTGTTAAAGCCTGCCTATAGTGTTTTAAAAACTTAAAGGAGTACTCTGCCCCTAGACCTCTTAGCCTCTATCTAAAGGATAGGGGATAAGATGTCTGATGCACCCAGCGTTCGTTTAGAGTGTCGGGTTAAGCGCCGGAGGCTTGTGACGTCACAACCGCACCCCACTCTTGATGTCATGGCCATGCCTCCTCAATGCAAGTCTATGGGAGGGGGCATGATCGCTGTCATGCCCCCTCCCATAGACTTGCGTTCAGGGGTCATGGCCTTGACATCACGAGCCTCTGCCCCACATCACATTGCCACTCATCTGGCATGGAGCAAGGTTCGCTTTGTGTACCAGATGTCTTGGGTGCTGCAGCCGAGATCGTGGAGGTCCTGCCACTGGGATAGGGGATAAGATGTCTAGGGGCTGAATACCCCTTTAAAACACTACGTTCCTGGAAGCTGGAAAGGCGTATTTTCAATCCATGTTCACTGTCTCTAACTCATCAAGTTTCCTGACTTCTCTTCTTGTCTGCTGCCTTCCCCGACCTTCATTTCTAGTGTATTGTAGAACCCCTCATGCTTGACTTCAGCTTATTCACTGTCTTAACTCAACAAAACAGCCCTAGCCTCATCCTTATTATCTTCCATGGTACTGTGGTGTCCCGGTACCGTATTACATACAGTACCTTGGTAGGGGTCCCCAAAGTCAGAGTTCCTAGGAACCGTGGGGTCCTCAGGTCTAGTCTTCCCCTAGTAACCCCTTAAATAATTAATATATTACTCAGGTAAATGAAAATAAATGTATATAGAAAGTGTACTTACCTTGCGTTTGCGTCGCAGGACCTGCGGGTCACGTGACGAGGCTCTAGTATCTATGGTAGTTGAAAAGGACCTTTGGAGGTTCATAGAACCATGCTTGTGAAGCTGATTGACAGATGGCGTGGACCAATCCTAAAACGGCCAGCCCCTGCCCATATAAGGGAGCTGCGGCCATTATTCTCTCTCTTGGGTTGCTGTCACTGAATGAGGTAGGACCTCCGCAACTTTCAACGACAATTACCTTTAATTTTTTCTTTGGGCTTCACCTTTTGATCCACCATTTCCTCTTTTGGCACTTCCTTTGCTCTTAACGATCCACCCTTTCCTCTTTGGGCTCCACCCTTTCATCTTTATGATCCACAATTTCCTCTTTTGGCACTTCCTTTCCTCTTAATGATCCCCCTTTCCTCTTTGGACTCTACCTTTTACTCTTTTTGCCCCACCTTCACTTTTTATGCTTTTCCCTATTTGTCCACAGCTGCAACCCCCAACAAAGTGCTGCCCTAGACCTGGGCCTTGTTGCCCTAGTTAAAAATATAGAGCTGCTCATGTCAACTATTATTTGTATAGAAATGGTACAACACCAGTGCTGGATCTTAGTGAAAAAAGGGACCCCCCCCCAAAGATATTCTTTCACATGCCCATAAATCTGGCTCTGCTACATCTGTGAGACTTTTTTCCGTTTTACAGAAGAATGAAACAATATGCGTTCAACCTTTCGTGGCAATCCTAATAAATTCTCAAAAGAAAACAATTGTCTCAGTGTTTTAATAAACTCATTGATGGAAAAAGAATGAGCGTTGTGAGTGCGGCCGAAAGAAATGATAATGAAATGCAATAAAAAGTGTCCATCAGTTTAATCTCAAATGCTATTGTTGTACAGTAAACAGTTTTTCCTGAAAATCTAGCGCACAATAATCTTTTTTTCCATAGTTATAGGAAGGCTGAATTGTATTATTTTTTTTTCCTTCGGAGTTTAACTAATTTAAAATAAAGGATTCCTATACCGAAGGGAAACTCGCGTGGAGCCGACCCAATATTCTGCTTATTGATTCTGAACTCAATTATTTCTCTTTAATTTTAAAGGGCCGTCTGGGAAGTAGGAAAAAATAGATTTTAACGCAGTGTTCTGGGCCTGCCGGTCAGGGTGAAATATAGAGATCTAGAGAAACAATAGATTTTTCTTACGTTATTATTAGTGTAAAATGTGATATGATCTATTGTCTGTAAAAGTTATCTTGCGACACCAGACACCGCTTGTAACGCACATTAGTCAGTGTTTCCAGGCTGTTGGAGCATGCTGGGAGTTGGAGTTTTGCACCAGTTGGAGAGCCTAGGACTGCACTAGGTCATAAAGATCATATTAGGAATTGTTAGGCCCTGTTCACATGTTTTCTGCTGAACTGTGCAAATGGCTTAAAGGGGTATTCCGGCTTCATACAATACATCTTATCCCCTATCGAAACGCGCTGGCGGGCGCTGCCTCCTCCGAGACGGGGATGTGACGTCACAGACATGCCCCTTAGTGATGTCACACCACACCCCTTCCATTCATGTCTATGGGAGGGGGCGTGACGGCGTGGGCCAAAAATTCCATCTAAAAAACCTTATGGTGGTGGTGGGGGGGGGGGGGTAGGATTCGGGGCAGAAATTCGGCAGAAACACTTTGATCACTTATCCTATCCTGAGTTTGTTGCAGATTTTGACTGGAGATGAGCAAACTTACAGTAAATTTGATTCGTCACAAACTTCTCGGCTCGGCAGGTGTTGATTTATCCTGCATAAATTAGTTCAGCTTTCAGGTGCTCCCGTGGGCTGGAAAAAGGTGGATACAGTCCTAGGAGACTCTTTCCTAGGACTGTATCCACCTTTTCCAGCCCACGGGAACACCTGAAAGCTGAACCAATTTAATGCAGGATAAGTCATCAACTGCCGAGCCGAGAAGTTCGTGACGAATCGAATTTACTGTAAGTTTGCTCATCTATAATTTTGACTTCCGTATCGGGGGCAGCAAATCTGCAGCGCCCCCCGCCAATTGTGAACATACCTAACCTAATTCTATGGCTATGCTGAAGATTTGGAGCTTTGTAATAGAAAAGTAAAGCTCCTATATATATATATATATATATATATATATTAATCAGCAATGAATTTTAGACTTCTTTAGGTTAAATTGATGTTCAACTGTGGCCATTCACTTTATATTGAGAACAGGGCCTCACTTTTTAATATATACTTGTAATGCAATAAAATGTAATGTAATATAATATTTAATACAATTAAATGGATACAACTCTAATTCCAAGAAGCCGAACGTTGTTCTCACGACGACGCAGAGTCAATTATTTGTAATGAATAAGATCTAAAACTTGTGCAGCATAAATTCAATTACGCCAGGATTTCATATCCAAAATGCCACAGAACTGCAAATTCGTCAAAACTCAAACTGGATAATAAATATTTCCTGTCATTTACAAGACTAAGCAATTCTGACCATAAAAATAACAAAACTGGAACATAAAATAAATTACAAAAAATATATTAACTCCTTTCTATTACTGAATAATAGTTTCCCCTGCAGCTGCTACTCGGAATTTAATCTAATGGACCTGGGGCAATGGGTGCGGATTTAGAAAAAGGGGGTTGTCCAGATGGGTTAACCCTTTAGTGTATCCCTCAACTTACAATGGATTCAACATACAATAGTTTCAACATACAATGGTCTTTTCAGGTCTTTTCTGGACCATTGTAACTTGAAATCAGACTCAACATACAATGCTATGGACAGTCCAGATCTGTGAAACGTGTCAATGGCCGGAAGAATTGGCATTTTACTGGTAAAACCCCTGTATTACTGAAGTGTATGCACTGAATTCCTGTTTGGTAGCGCCCCCTACAGTACGGGAGGTATTACATGGTCTGTAATACTCTTAACCTATGCCACAGTTAGCTGCTCCTTTGGACACCAAGCAAGGACGGCTCCATTTTACTTTTTTGTGACATTGTGTGTACTGTACAGGACCCTGAGTTATGGTCTCAACATACAATGGTTTCAACATACAATTGTCATCCTGGAACCAATTAATATTATAACTTGAGGTACCACTGTATTAAAGGGGTACTCCGGTGCTTAGACATCTTATCCCCTATTCAAAGGATAAGGGGATAAGATGCCTGATCACGGGAGTCCCGCCGCTGGGGACCCCGGAATCATGCACGTGGCACCCCGTTTGTAATAAGTCCCCGGAGCGTGTTCGCTCCGGGACTGATTACCGGCGACTGCAGGGCGGGCGGCGTGTGACGTTACGCCCCCGCCCCCGTGTGATGTCACGCTCCACCCCTCAATACAAGCCTACGGACGGGGCGTGATAGCTATCAGGATTCAAAATAACAACCTTAGTCTGTCTGTGACCTTAATATATATTTGTGCCTCCAGCTCTATATGAGGGAATGCAGCTCTTTCTCATGCTCTATCAGATGCTATATGTCCTGTGCAGATGTGTCCTTTTTAAAGGGGTTATCCAGGAAAAAACTTTTTTTTTTTTTATATATATATATCAACTGGCTCCAGAAAGTTAAGCAGATTTGTAAATTACTTTATTAAAAAATCTTAATCCTTTCAGTACTTATGAGCTGCTGAAGTTAAGGTTGTTCTTTTCTGTCTAAGTGCTCTCTGATGACACCTGTCTCGGGAAACGCCCAGTTTAGAAGCAAATCCCCATAGCAAACCTCTTCTAAACTGGGCGTTTCCCGAGATACATGTCATCAGAGAGAACTTAGACAGAAAAGAACAACCTTAACTTCAGAAGCTCATAAGTACTGAAAGGATTAAGATTTTTTAATAGAAGTCATTTACAAATCTGTTTAACTTTCTGGAGCCAGTTGATATATATAAAAAGTTTTTTTCCTGCAATACCCCTTTAACCTTTTCTTATGGCTCGACACAACTCTAAAATCTCTGCCAGCCAGCTCAAACTTTAAGAACAGCCCCCACCCTCCTACTCTGAGCAGCAAAGAGAGGTGCAGTGCCTGATTGGCTGAGGCTGCACACACCTCCCAGTTCTGAGCACTAAAGAGAGCATGACTCATCAGTGCAGGGCAGAAATCACATGGTCTGTGTCTCTCAGGTGGGTGGGGGCTGCTTTCAGAGAGGAATTTGGACAGAGATAGAGTGGATGGCTGGATGATGTCATTACCTCACATCATGCGTGTAAGTGAAAACCAAAGATGGGAAACTGTTCTATAAATAGCTAATACATTATTTTTAGACAATTAAATAGGTTGATGAGGAAAGGATGGGCTATGGGTTTAGTTCCCTGGAGTACCCCTTTGAGATCTCCAAAGACTATATACAGATATGTACTTCTTATCAATCCTCTTTGCTCAATATGAATTGAAAGTGGTGACTCTGGAACCAGTGAAGAGCTGGGAGTTGTAGTGCCGGTGGTCACCGGATATAAGGTCAAAGTAGCAAGGAGGAGTGCACTTCCTTTCCACAGTTGGCACAGTGCAGAACAGTGCACAATGTTGGTCTTTGTCCCCAGGGGGAACACCCTTTTCTGCATGTCGATGGTAGTTGGAGTGCCTGTTTATTAAAGAAAACTTGGTCTGCTTTCTCAAATTTCTGCAAGTACAATGTCTTATACAAAGTAATTCTGTAGAACGTGTGAATAGATATCCCTTTTAGCTATAGTACATACATAGTAGCTCACTTCCAGGAGCAAAAGAAGTTGGGCTACATTGTTACCTACTGGAGGTATTTTTTTCAGTGAATGCCTTACCCTTGATGAGCCTTAAACATAATTGCGGATTATATGCCAAGCCAGTTGGAACAGAGCACTCCTCATTCCTCCTTATAGGAAACTCCAGACAACACATGACTAACTAGTCTATCCCAGATGCCTGCCCTCTAGGTTAAAGGGAGGCCCAGCTCACAAACTGTAGCATATTACTTGCACTTACAAGTTCTGACATTAGATGACAACCAAGTTATAATTTCACCTATGACCAGAATATGCCTTGAATTACATAGGAAGTAAGAGTGTACGATAAGCAATGCAACCATGCGGCAACCAATACATTTGGGAAGCAAGGATCTGTACAAGGATTCTGCAGCTGTCCAGATATGAAAAACGTGCAGTTTGTCAATACTCAGGAGTGGTTTAAGCAATATATATGCGTATATGTAGTCACCCAATAGTTGTGATGTGTATTGCACTGCCTGTTAAGGGTTTTTAAGCATGTCCCAAAAAGGCATAAAATGTTATAGGAAAGAAAGGTAAGGGTGGTCACATCTGTAGTAAATAAAATGCAGAGAATAATCATCTTCTATCTTGTGGGACTGAAATTATAACAGTTCATCCTGGATAGCTCCAACCATATCATTTCCAAGAAGGGATCTGTATAGTACCAGATGATGTAAAACCTTGCTGCTTGGGAAAAGGAGATCACTCTCTGGTGCCCTCAAGAAGAAACTTTACCCTTTCAGTCTTAAAGGGGTACTCCGGTGGAAAACTTTTTTTTTTTTTTAATCAACTGGTGCCAGAAAGTTAAACAAATTTGTAAATGACTTCTATTAAAAAATACTTTACCATTCCAGTACTTCTTAGCAGCTGTATGCTACAGAGAAAATTATATACTCTTTGAATTTTTTGTCTTGTCCACAGTGCTCTCTGCTGACACCTGTTGCCCATATCAGGAACTGTCCAGAGCAGGAGAAAATCCCCATAGCAAACCTATGCTACTCTGGACAGTTCCTGATACGGGCAGCAGTTGTTGACAGAGAGCATTGTGGACAAGACAAAAAAGAAATTCAAAAAGTATAGAATTTTCTCTGTAGCATACAGCTGCTAAAAGGTATTGGAAGGGTAAAGATTTTTTAATAGTCATTTACAAATCTGTTTAACTTTCTGGCACCAGTTGATTAAAAAAAAAAGGTTTCCATTGGAGTATCCCTTTAAGGGTAACACCTCTCTGCTGTCTAAACAGCACTCTACTATGTAATGGCAACACCCCAAGTTAGCTGTCTACAGATGTGTAACTATTCCTTCTAGATGAGATTCTGGCTTGGATGATTGTCACGATGCCGGTTGGCAGGTAGTGGACCCTCTGTGCCAGAGAGGGATTGGCGTGGACCGTGCTAGTGGACCGGTTCTAAGCCACTACTGGTTTTCACCAGAGCCCGCCGCAAAGCGGGATGGTCTTGCTGCGGCGGTAGTGACCAGGTCGTATCCACTAGCAACGGCTCACCTCTCTGGCTGCTGAAGATAGGCGCGGTACAAGGGAGTAGGCAGAAGCAAGGTCGGACGTAGCAGAAGGTCGGGGCAGGCAGCAAGGATCGTAGTCAGGGGCAACGGCAGAAGGTCTGGAAACACAGGCAAGGAACACACAAGGAACGCTTTCACTGGCACTAAGGCAACAAGATCCGGCAAGGGAGTGCAAGGGAAGTGAGGTAATATAGGGAAGTGCACAGGTGAAAACCCTAATTGGAACCACTGCGCCAATCAGCGGCGCAGTGGCCCTTTAAATCGCAGAGACCCGGCGCGCGCGCGCCCTAGGGAGCGGGGCCGCGCGCGCCGGGACAGAACAGACGGGGAGCGAGTCAGGTAGGGGAGCCGGGGTGCGCATCGCGAGCGGGCGCTACCCGCATCGCGAATCGCATCCCGGCTGGCAGCAGGATCGCAGCGCCCCGGGTCAGAGGACGTGACCGGAGCGCTGCAGCGGAGGGAGTGAAGCGAGCGCTCCGGGGAGGAGCGGGGACCCGGAGCGCTCGGCGTAACAGTACCCCCCCCCCTTGGGTCTCCCCCTCTTCTTGGAGCCTGAGAACCTGAGGAGCAGACTTTTGTCAAGGATGTTGTCCTCAGGTTCCCAGGATCTCTCTTCAGGACCACAACCCTCCCAGTCTACTAAAAAAAAATTTTTCCCTCTGACCTTTTTGGCAGCCAAAATTTCCTTGACCGAGAAGACGTCCGAGGAGCCGGAAACAGGAGTGGGAGGAACAGATTTGGGAGAAAAACGGTTGAGGATGAGTGGTTTGAGAAGAGAGACGTGAAAGGCATTAGGGATACGAAGAGAAGGAGGAAGAAGAAGTTTATAAGAGACAGGATTAATTTGACACAAAATTTTGAAAGGACCAAGATAGCGTGGTCCCAACTTGTAGCTAGGGACACGGAAGCGGACATATTTAGCGGAGAGCCATACCTTGTCTCCAGGGGAAAAAACGGGGGGAGCTCTTCTTTTCTTATCCGCGAACCTCTTCATGCGTGAAGAAGCCTGTAAGAGAGAATTTTGGGTCTCTCTCCATATAATGGAAAGGTCACGAGAAATTTCATCCACAGCGGGCAGACCAGAGGGCAAGGGGGTAGGGAGGGGGGGAAGAGGGTGACGGCCGTACACCACGAAAAATGGGGATTTGGAGGAAGATTCAGAGACCCTGAAGTTATACGAAAATTCGGCCCATGGAAGGAGATCTGCCCAGTCATCCTGGCGGGAGGAAACAAAATGTCGCAAATAATCACCCAGGATCTGGTTAATTCTTTCTACTTGTCCATTGGACTGGGGATGATATGCAGAGGAAAAATTTAATTTAATCTTGAGTTGTTTACAGAGAGCCCTCCAGAATTTAGACACGAATTGGACCCCTCTATCCGAGACAATCTGCGTAGGCAACCCGTGAAGACGAAAAATGTGTACAAAAAATTGTTTAGCCAACTGAGGCGCAGAAGGAAGACCAGGAAGAGGGATGAAATGTGCCATTTTGGAGAATCGATCAACGACCACCCAAATAACGGTGTTGCCACGGGAAGGGGGTAAATCAGTAATAAAATCCATACCAATCAGAGACCAAGGCTGTTCGGGGACAGGCAGAGGATGAAGAAAACCAGCGGGCTTCTGGCGAGGAGTCTTATCCCGGGCACAGATAGTGCAGGCTCGCACAAAGTCCCCAACATCCGTCTCCAGAGTCGGCCACCAATAGAAGCGGGAGATGAGTTGCACAGATTTCTTGATGCCCGCATGACCTGCGAGATGGGAGGAGTGACCCCATTTGAGGATTCCGAGGCGTTGGCGTGGAGAAACAAAGGTCTTTCCTGGAGGAGTCTGCCTGATGGAGGCAGGAGAAGTGGAGATCAGGCAGTCAGGTGGAATGATGTGTTGCGGAGGGAGATCAACTTCTGAGGCATCCGAGGAACGAGAGAGAGCATCGGCCCTAATGTTCTTATCGGCAGGACGAAAGTGAATCTCAAAATTAAATCGGGCAAAGAACAGAGACCACCGGGCCTGGCGAGGATTCAGCCGTTGGGCCGACTGGAGGTAGGAGAGGTTCTTGTGGTCGGTGTAGATAATAACAGGAAATCTTGATCCCTCCAGCAGATGCCTCCATTCCTCAAGTGCTAATTTAATGGCTAGAAGCTCTCGATCCCCGATGGAGTAGTTCCTCTCCGCAGGAGAGAAGGTCCTAGAGAAAAAACCACAAGTGACAGCATGCCCGGAAGGATTTTTTTGTAGAAGAACAGCTCCAGCTCCTACTGAGGAGGCATCAACCTCCAATAGGAAGGGTTTGGAAGGGTCAGGTCTGGAGAGCACGGGAGCCGAAGAAAAGGCAGACTTGAGTCGTTTAAAGGAGTCTTCTGCTTGAGGAGGCCAGGACTTGGGATCAGCATTTTTCTTGGTTAAAGCCACGATAGGAGCCACAATGGTAGAAAAATGTGGAATAAATTGCCTGTAATAATTGGCGAACCCCAAAAAGCGTTGGATAGCACGGAGTCCGGAGGGGCGTGGCCAATTTAAGACGGCAGAGAGTTTGTCTGGATCCATCTGTAGTCCCTGGCCAGAGACCAAATATCCTAGAAAAGGAAGAGATTGGCATTCAAACAGACATTTCTCAATTTTGGCATAGAGTTGGTTGTCACGAAGTCTCTGAAGAACCATACGGACATGCTGGCGGTGTTCTTCTAGATTGGCAGAAAAAATTAGGATATCGTCCAGATATACCACAACACAGGAGTATAACAGATCACGAAAAATTTCATTGACAAAGTCTTGGAAGACGGCAGGGGCATTGCACAGTCCAAAGGGCATGACCAGATACTCAAAGTGTCCATCTCTGGTGTTAAATGCCGTTTTCCACTCGTCCCCCTCTCTGATGCGGATGAGGTTATAGGCGCCTCTTAAGTCCAATTTAGTGAAGATGTGGGCACCTTGGAGGCGATCAAAGAGTTCAGAGATGAGGGGTAAGGGGTAGCGGTTCTTAACCGTGATTTTATTAAGACCGCGGTAGTCAATGCAAGGACGTAGGGAGCCATCTTTTTTGGACACAAAGAAAAATCCGGCTCCGGCAGGAGAGGAGGATTTACGGATAAAGCCCTTTTTTAGATTCTCCTGGACGTATTCGGACATGGCAAGAGTCTCTGGGGCAGAGAGAGGATAAATTCTGCCCCGGGGTGGAGTAGTACCCGGGAGGAGGTCGATAGGGCAATCATAAGGCCTGTGAGGAGGTAGAGTCTCAGCTTGTTTTTTGCAGAAAACATCCGCGAAGTCCATATAGGCCTTAGGGAGACCGGTTACTGGAGGAACCACAGAGTTACGGCAAGGGTTACTGGGAACCGGTTTTAGACAGTTCTTGGAACAAGAGGGCCCCCAACTCTTGATCTCCCCAGTGGACCAATCCAGGGTTGGGGAATGAAGTTGAAGCCAGGGAAGTCCAAGGAGAATCTCCGAGGTGCAATTGGGGAGGACCAAAAGTTCAATCCTCTCATGATGAGATCCGATGCTCATAAGAAGGGGCTCCGTGCGGAAACGTATGGTACAGTCCAATCTTTCATTATTTACACAATTGATGTAGAGGGGTCTGGCGAGACTGGTCACTGGGATGTTGAACCTGTTGACGAGAGAGGCCAAAATAAAATTTCCTGCAGATCCAGAGTCCAAGAAGGCCACTGTAGAGAAGGAGAAGGCAGAGGCAGACATCCGCACAGGCACAGTAAGACGTGGAGAAGCAGAGTAGACATCAAGGACTGTCTCACCTTTGTGCGGAGTCAGCGTACGTCTTTCCAGGCGGGGAGGACGGATAGGACAATCCCTCAGGAAGTGTTCGGTACTAGCACAGTACAGGCAGAGGTTCTCCATACGGCGTCGTGTCCTCTCTTGAGGTGTCAGGCGAGACCGGTCGACCTGCATAGCCTCCACGGCGGGAGGCACAGGAACAGATTGCAGGGGACCAGAGGAGAGAGGAGCCGAGGAGACGAAACGCCTCGTGCGAACAGAGTCCATATCTTGGCGGAGTTCCTGACGCCTTTCAGAAAAACGCATGTCAATGCGAGTGGCTAGGTGAATAAGTTCATGTAGATTAGCAGGAATTTCTCGTGCGGCCAGAACATCTTTAATGTTGCTGGATAGGCCTTTTTTGAAGGTCGCGCAGAGGGCCTCATTATTCCAGGACAATTCTGAAGCAAGTGTACGGAATTGTACGGCATACTCGCCAACGGAAGAATTACCCTGGACCAGGTTCAACAGGGCAGTCTCAGCAGAAGAGGCTCGGGCAGGTTCCTCAAAGACACTTCGGATTTCCGAGAAGAAGGAGTGTACAGAGGCAGTGACGGGGTCATTGCGGTCCCAGAGCGGTGTGGCCCATGACAGGGCTTTTCCGGACAGAAGACTGACTACGAAAGCCACCTTAGACCTTTCAGTGGGAAACAGGTCCGACATCATCTCCAGATGCAGGGAACATTGGGAAAGAAAGCCACGGCAAAACTTAGAGTCCCCATCAAATTTATCCGGCAAGGATAAGCGTATCCCAGGAGCGGCCACTCGCTGCGGAGGAGGTGCAGGAGCTGGCGGAGGAGATGACTGCTGAAGCTGTGGTAGCAACTGTTGTAGCATAACGGTCAGTTGAGACAGCTGTTGGCCTTGTTGCGCTATCTGTTGTGACTGCTGGGCGACCACCGTGGTGAGGTCAGCGACAACTGGCAGAGGAACTTCAGCGGGATCCATGGCCGGATCTACTGTCACGATGCCGGTTGGCAGGTAGTGGACCCTCTGTGCCAGAGAGGGATTGGCGTGGACCGTGCTAGTGGACCGGTTCTAAGCCACTACTGGTTTTCACCAGAGCCCGCCGCAAAGCGGGATGGTCTTGCTGCGGCGGTAGTGACCAGGTCGTATCCACTAGCAACGGCTCACCTCTCTGGCTGCTGAAGATAGGCGCGGTACAAGGGAGTAGGCAGAAGCAAGGTCGGACGTAGCAGAAGGTCGGGGCAGGCAGCAAGGATCGTAGTCAGGGGCAACGGCAGAAGGTCTGGAAACACAGGCAAGGAACACACAAGGAACGCTTTCACTGGCACTAAGGCAACAAGATCCGGCAAGGGAGTGCAAGGGAAGTGAGGTAATATAGGGAAGTGCACAGGTGAAAACCCTAATTGGAACCACTGCGCCAATCAGCGGCGCAGTGGCCCTTTAAATCGCAGAGACCCGGCGCGCGCGCGCCCTAGGGAGCGGGGCCGCGCGCGCCGGGACAGAACAGACGGGGAGCGAGTCAGGTAGGGGAGCCGGGGTGCGCATCGCGAGCGGGCGCTACCCGCATCGCGAATCGCATCCCGGCTGGCAGCAGGATCGCAGCGCCCCGGGTCAGAGGACGTGACCGGAGCGCTGCAGCGGAGGGAGTGAAGCGAGCGCTCCGGGGAGGAGCGGGGACCCGGAGCGCTCGGCGTAACAATGATATTCCCCAGTCATGCTTCAAGGCTCTTTAAGGGATAAATATCATAATCTTTCGACGGCAGAACAGACGTTTAAAACTCGGGCAATTCTGTAGATGGCTGCAGCTGGGCTATAGGGTTTCCAGGTGTTCTAAAGTCTATGCTGCTACCGTAACATCATTATATTTATCCTTTAAAGAGCCTTAAAGCATGACCGGGGAATACTATACAAGGCAGAATCTCTGTCAGAAGCAGGGGCGTAGCTACAGAGCTATCAGTCACACTGGGGTGCTGGTGCCTAAGGGGTCGTCAACGCACATCAGGGGAGATTTAGCAAAACCTGTTCAGAGGAAAAGTTGCTGAGTTGCCCATAACAACCAATCAGATCGCTTCTTACATTTATGAAAGAAGCGATCTGATTGGTTGATATGGGCAACTCAAAAACTTTTCCCCTGGACAGGTTTTGATCAATCTCCCCCATCTTCCCCATAATAGACCACCTTTATAATTGGCATATGGGGCCCTGTTGCAGATTTTGCATCGGGGCTCAGAAGCTTCAACCTACGCCTCTGGTCAGAAGGAAGAGTCACCTAATTTAATGATTAAAGGGGTACTCCAGTGGAAAACTTTATTTTTTTAAATGAACTGGTGCTGGAAATTTAAAAAGATTTGTAAATTACTTCTATTAAAAAATCTTAATCATTTTAATACTTTTTAGCAGCTGTATACTACAGAGGAAATTGTTTACTTTTTGAATTTCTTTTTTGTGTTGTCCACAGTGCTCTCTGCTGACACCTCTGTCCATGTCAGGAACTGTCCAGAGCAGCATAGGTTTTCTATGGGGATTTTCTCCTGCTCTGGACAGTTCCTGACACAGACAGAGATGCCAGCAGAGAGCACTGTGGACAACACAAAAAAGAAATTAAAAAAATAAAGATTTTCCTCTGTAGCAAACAGCTGCTAAAAAGTACTGAAAGGATTAAGATTTTTTAATAGAAGTCATTTACAAATCTGTTTAACTTTCTGGCACCAGTTCATTTAAAAAATAAGTTTCCAACCGGAGTATCCCTTTAACCTTTAAAGGTGCCACCTCCAATAGGGGGCACCAGAAAGCAGATTCCCTTCCTTCTGGACGAGGGCTCCTTTACATAATCTATATATCATTGTATAGTTATATCGGTGTCTGTTGTACACATTTATATTTAAGCTCTGGAAACATCTATGCATTTTCTGCTAAAGTAGCAGTTTAATAATGAAAAAGCAGGACAAAATATTTTTCATGTCCATAATTTGACGCCCTCAGAGCCATATACATATTGATGGCTCGCCATTTCTGCTGCGAGAGCTCTTTCCCCGCCGCCACCAGCGACAGCACTGTCATCCAATTCCCATTGTCAAGGGTACGATTCCAAAATACGAATGGAACTCCAAAGACTGCTTCAAAATAGCTCAGAAGCAAGTTATGCTAAAAGCCAGTATTTATTTGGGTCTCCAAGCTCTCATAACCATTACATGCTTGCTGGTGTACTAATAAAGTCATAAAAGGCCAGCTTCCCTAGAACAATTTAATTCTTTTCCTGTTTCCTGGGAAAACTTTTCTCAGACAATGATCTAAACATCATTCCCTTTCGCTGACTAAAGATGGAGGCACGCACCGTTTAATTGTGGACCCCCGCTATTCCTAACAGAGGGAGAGGAGGGGGAAATCCAAAAATTCCCCCCAAGGGAAATCCCACAGGGGCCTCAGACAATAGAATTGGGGTTAGCGTCGGTCGTCCCTATGAAGAAGAATCTTCTTTTATCAAGTCTTTGTCTCTCATCCATATGGTAAAGTGCGGGAAAGAAGAGACTATGGTGAAGCTTTGTACTGGAACTTAAAATAGAGACATCGAAGTGTAGAGAAAGTTTTAGTCAAAGTGGAAATTTCCAAAATGTAATGATGTTCCCATATTAGAATGGCTGGGATTGGCACTTTCTTCGATCCCCGTTGCAGCCATGGCGATGCGGTGGAGAATCATAGAAACGTAAAAGGTCTTGGCAGATAAGAACCATTCGACCCATCTAGTCTGCCCAATATTCTAAATATTATGAATAATCCTTATATGAATGATAGCCTTATACCTATCCTTATGTTATTGAATGGGTATTCCGGGGTTAACTAACTTTTAACTATCCTGCCCATAATGAATAATTATGCTAGTTTTACATTTACTTGCTATACTGCTCTGCCGTGGATCATCTTTTTTTTCTTCTTTATATGGTCCCCCCAGGTCTAGTGTTTCCTTTTAGGTCCCGATGACGTTCGTCTCACAATCCTTTGCGGCTCGAGGCGGCAGCTCGTATTAGGGTGCTTGGCTATTTCTTGTATTTCCTCACAAGCCAGTCCCCTGATGATGTTTGTGGTCCATCTGTACGTCCTGACGGTATAGCAAGTAAATGTAAAACTAGCATAATTATTCATAAAGGGCAGGATAGTTAAAAGTTAGTTAACCCAGGAATACCCCTTTAAGGATGGCCTTATGTCTATCCCTATCTTATATGAGGCATAGCCTTATGCCTATCCCTATCTTATATGAAGGATAGCCTTATGCCTATCCCAATCTTATATGAAGGATACCCATATGCCTATCCCTATCTTATACGAAGGATAGCCTTATGCCTATCCCTATCTTATACGAAGGATAGCCTTATGTCTTTCCCTATCTTATACGAAGGATAGCTTTATGTCTATCCTTATCTTATATGAAGGATAGATTTACGTCTATCCTTATCTTATATGAAGGATAGCCTTACGCCTATCCTTATCTTATATGAAGGAAAGCATTATGTCTCTCCCTATCTTATGTGAAGCATAGCCTTATGCCTATCCCTATCTTATATGAAGGATAGCCTTATGCCAATGCCTATCGTATATGAAGGATAGCCTTCTGCCTACCAATATCCTATATGAAGGATAGCCTTCTGCCTATCCCATGCATGCTTAAACTCCTTCACTGTATTTGCAGCTACAACTTCTACAGGAAGACTATTCCATGCATCCACTACTCTCTCAGTAAACACATTTTTCCTCATATAACTGTAGAACCCTTTAACTCTCTAATTTAAAACTATGCCCTCTTGTGGGAGTTTTTCTTCTTTTCCCCTTTACCGTGTTGATCCTGTTATTGTATTTATAAATTTTCATCATCATTTTGGACCTACAATCTTTTCATCACATCTGAGGACAGTATATGAGAACGAGATATGAGGATGGGATATGAAGTTGGGATATGAGGTTGGGATATGAGGATGGGATATAAATCCGGGACATGAGGACAGAATATCAGGACAGGATATAAGGTCGGGATATGAGGACGGGATATGAGGTCAAGATATGAGGACGGGATATGAGGTCAAGATATGAGGACGGGATATGAGGTCAAGAAATGAGGACAGGATATGAGGTCAAGATATGTGGACGGGATATGAGATCAAGATATGAGGACAGGATATGCGGACGGGATATGAGTTCAAGATGTGAGGACGGGATATGAGGTCAAGATATGAGGACGGGATATGAGGTCAAGATATGAGGACAGGATATGAGGACGGGATATGAGGACAAGATATAAGGATGAGATATGAGGACAGGATATGAGGTCGGGATAGCGGGACAGCATATGAGGTCAGAATATGAGGACAGGATATGAGGTCAAGATATGAGGACAGGATATGAGGACAAGATATGCGGATGAGATATGAGGACGGATATGAGGACGGGATATGATGTTAAGATATGAGGACGGGATTTGTGGACAAGATATGAGATCAGGATATGAGAACAGGATTTGTGGACAAGATATGAGGTCAGGATAAGGTTTATGTAGGAAAAATCGGGCAACACCGAGTACTCTGCTAGTCTTATATATTTATCCTAAAATATTCCATGTCAACTCATTTATTCAGAACATCTAAAAGTTTAACGTCTACTTTTATTTGTTTAGTTCCCACAATTTACCAGTTTACTTCTCATTATAAATGGAGTCAAAACATCCGAACAGAGATAATAACTATTGTTCTTCTCACATCTTAGCCAGAAATGTCTGTACATTGTTACAAGACTGTGTCTCTCATGAGACTGTGCTACGACCAACCTGCATTCCTGAAGAACATTACTGCGGTCAATAATGCGATTGTCGCAATTCTATGAAAACAGCCACAAATGTTGAAAAGTATTTGCAAAATGCTAATAGAATCCTAAGTATATTTCTGCGTCTGGTCTACCCCCTGTTACTCACCACAATATATAGGAAGGTACATTCTGTACCATCTTTACTTTACAGGCCTCCATAGCTCCTTAATAAATGATTCTAGTCTGCATGTGACTTTTCCCCCACAATGTCATTACTTTTGAATATTACACATTCCTTAAAGGGGTACTCTGCTGCTAGACATCTTATTCCCTATCCAAAGGATAGGGGATTAGATGTCTGATCGCGGGGGTCCCACTGATGGTGCCCCCTCCATTCATGTCTATGGGAGGGGCATGTCAGCAGACATACCCCTCCCATAGACATGAATGTAGGGGCGTGGCCATTGTGCCATGATCACCGGCTTCGAGCGTTCTGAACAAAATGTTCTGAACGCTGGAGCACAAGAGTATCCCTTTAAGCTCAGTCAACATTCTACACAGATTTAGACTGACCAAGTGGGGAATCTCGTGGTGGGCACCTGAGCTAACGGAGGCTCCCACAGATGAGTGTTACATAGCACAGTGCATAGCCTATGCAATAGCAATGTTGTCCAGCAGGAGTCGGAAGCGATGGACAAAATGGCTGCTTCTGATTGAAAGGGCCATAGAATGTGAAATGTATGGAACACAGGTGGGAGTGAGGTGCGTCAGACAGTGCTGTGTGAGTCCACCTCCAGACCCTCTGTTCCCCCAGACTCATATGTCCTCCTCCAGACCACTCTGCCCGCCAATCTGTCCCTTCAATATACTCTTCCAGACCCCTATGTCCTCCCCAAGACCCTTACATCCTCCTCCAGACCCCTAACCTTTCCCACATATCCCTCTGTCCCCCCAAGACCCCTCTGTCTTCTCCCTAGACACCTCTGTCCCTCCATACTCTAATGTCCTCCTCCAGACTCCTATTCCCCAACAGACTTCTCTGTCATCCTTCCAGATGCCTCTGTCCACCCATACCCCAATATCTTCCTCCAGACCCTTATGTCCTCCTCCAGACCCTTATTCCCCCAACAGACCCCTCCGTCCTCCTCCAGACCCCCTTTGTCCCCCAGGAACCCACTGTCCTCCTCCTACAGACCCCTCTGTCTCCAAGACCCCTCTGTCCTCGTTCTCTAGCCCCTTATGACCCCCTAGACCCATCTGTTCCCCCTCCAGACCCCTCTTCCTTCCAGACCCCTCTGTCCTCCTTCTGTAGACCCCTTATGACCCCCTAGACCACCTAGACCCATCTGATTCCCCTCCTGTTTCCCCTCCGGACCCCCTAGACCCATCTGATTCCCCTCCTGTTTCCCCTCCGGACCACCTAGACCCATCTGTTTCCCCTCCAGACCCTTCTTCCTTCCAGACCCCTCTTTCTCCCCCAGAACTCTCTGTCCACTACCAAACCCCTGTGCCCCAGTACACAGGCAGGACTGTGGCAGGACGGTAAGCTCCAGATTACCAGCTGCGGTGTCTGAGCATTCTTCACCTCCTGAGCTCCACTCCTCTATGGTCGACATGAGGGGCACATTTAAAGAGATGCACCGCGCAGCACAGCTATTAAATGCTATAGCACAGGTATTATGGCATCAGCCTGCTGTGGCTCTTTAAGACATAGAAATGCCCGTATTCACACTTTTACCTTTCAGTTATCCAGTGATGCACATTTTGTAGTATGTCGAGCCATAAGAAAAGGTAAGTGTATTATGATGGATCAAAATCCATTATCTTTTATTCTGCTAGATTTTGTGTCTTCTCCGAGGGTGCTGGCCAGCATATGTAGTTCTTTCCAGCTAGTTTGCAAGTAGTACTACTCCTATCATTTGCAATCATCCTAAATGAGTAGTTGTGCATGCATTCTATAAATTTGCTGCTCTTTACTTTTGTAGCCACCTTGGCTTCTCAATCATTCTGCAGGTGATACAGCTCCTATCTGCTGCAGTTATCCTGGTGAGTAGTTGCATAATTTTTGGCTTGATACAAATCTGAATGTATTATGGGAGATTATCTCCAAAGAACCAGTCAAATAGTAGCAAACTAGCAGTCAGAGAAAAGGACACAGAAGTGTCAAAAGGGCTTCTCTGTCTTCCCTTTTCAGTAACAAAACAAATACAAAAATTTGAGAACACTTCCCTATCTTTACAAGTGGCTTACTACCAGTCACCGAAAAAGTAAACAACAAATGTTTTGAAGATGCAAACCTTCAGATTTTAACTCTCATCAGTAAGTGCAGGTTCATCACAGCCTCACTTACGACTGATTCTTCCCTAGTTTTAAAACCCAGTAATGAACTGTCTTCAGCACCTGTGCTGATTTGGGTTAGTCTGAAAACCTGGACTGTCCCTGAAAGAGGAAGGAAAAACCCACTTTCAAACCTGCCTTTCATCCCATGAAATTCCAGACCTGATAACAGTACTTATCAAAATGCCTTTGCAAGCTAAGTCTCACCAGGGATTTTAGCTATTTCCTAGATTGTCCCATAATTTCACCGAGCTTTTCCTGGATGAAATATGCACTTCCCGTAATCTGGTATCCACATATGACAGGTACCTTGGTTAAATATAGCTCTGATGACAATTTTAGTCATTATTTTACACTATGTATTGTCCAGTTGCACAAAAGAGCAGTTTCCTGCTCTTCCATTCACACTTGGGGGCATCTGAGTATAAGGAGCCATTATTAATAGGACCCCAGGAAGGTGGCTGCTTTAGGTTCAGTTCAGTTCAGCAAACGAACGACCTGTTAGTATTATTACTTCTCTATAAAATGATACATTCACAAGTTCTATTGTGAATTAAAAAAAATAATAACGGTAACCTCCCTTAAAACTTTAGGCCTTTTAGAGACTTTTTAAACTATTAATCAAAAACTGTGAATAAGGCATGTAATGAATTCAATAACTTATACTCAATACTTTTGTCTTACTGAATGTATAATGTCCTTAAGAAATAACATGCATCTTTTTTCCCTTTGTGTTCCTTAGGTGTCTTATTTAATACTCAGCAGCAGCTTCCTACCTCCAAAGCGGTGGGAAACCACAATTGGACAATGCAGCAGCGCCGCAGCGGAGCCGGAATCCAACTGGTTTACATCAGTCCTTTATTTTTAAACAGCATCAATTCATCTACTGATTAGCCAGGCCAACAATGACGTTTTTGTTCGAGGCTTGTTACATAATTTTTAGTCAAACTATATAACCTGCTTAGAAGATTGGAAACCTTTACAAATTTCTCCCGGCTTTGAAAGAGCACTTATTGATATGGAAATGTTCCTGTTTGCTATCTCTTGTTCCGTGCATCTGCCTCAGTTTGTCTTTTGGGAAAAGGAAGAAAGAGATTAAAAAAAAAAGGAGGAAAAAAAATGACTGAATGCAAAGTCAAAATAATTTCAGTATTTGGCAGGACTTCCTAGGCGATTGTGCCAAAACTGACCTCCTTTTAGCATTTTGACAATCAACATGTTTATTTAAGGTTTTGTAAGTCAATAACTAATATTTTTATTGTTTTTTAAATGGTAATTCAATAATGTGACCTCTTATTTTTAAGTTTTTTCTTAGTACCAACAGTACTTTCCTTTTCCCTATTTCCAAAGATATTGCTCAACAGGATAGAATGGTGCCCGAGTCCCTGCTGATATCCTAGTCCCAATGTCAAGTCACTCAGGCCCTTTCTGAGGTGGGTTAAAGTTATGGTCATTGTTTGGCTAAGGGTACATTAGCTTTTTTCGAGGATGGGTAAAGGAAGTGGAGATCAGCTGGGACCCAGGCACTGTTGGAATTGCAATGGCGCAGGATCGGTAGTGAATACTCCTTTTTTTTTATAAAAATTTTTGACCTAGTATGCCAGTTTTTTGTTTGTTTTGTTTTTTACTTTATCCCACTTAACAGCTCTCTTTTAGAGACGAATAAATTTGAGGTAGGGAAAAGAGCAGCTGGACTCACTTCTGTCCCTACCTGCTTGGATGATCTGCTCTAATTGGGGACCCATAAGCTGGGATAAGTGCTCAGGGAAATAAGGGAAGTTAGGCAAGTTGGGTAAGACCAATTGGCCACATTCGGGAACGAAGATGCAGGCAAGAAACTGGAAGCTTGTGATCGCGTTGTCCATAAAGGAATTAATCCAAAGTAATGCTAACAATATTTATTGTATAATCATTCAATCACACAATGATTATACAATAAATATTGTTATCATTACTTTGGATTATCTCCTTCATCGACAGCGCGATCACAAGCTTCCAGTTTCTTGCCTGCATCTTCGTTCCCTATTGTCTTCATGATCCTCTAGTTAGCGTGGGAAGCAGCTTCATTCGATCATACCCTATTGCCATGTCGAGCGTTGTGCCTTTCCAGCACAACTTGACCAGGTGAGTGAGTTTCCTACAAGATCTTTATTACTCTGGTATCACCACACAGGGAGCGCTCCGTGTCTGTTCTGTTTTCAATTGGCCACCTAGAAGTCAAATTCAGAGCTCAAACAGGAAAACCAGAAAACAAGCCAAGAGGTCAATATCAGGAGGGCAACACGGTACAAAATCAGAACAATAAACAGGCAGGGGTCAAACTAGGAATGTATATCAGGGCCATATTGGCAGGATATATGGCAAGGTTAGGGAACAGGCAAATAGTCAGGATCCAATGAAAGCTGGGTAGAGAGAACGCTTGTGACAGCTGAGGAAAGACGGATCACAGGCAAATAAGCTAAACATTCACCCATTTAAATATCCTGCTGTGGGAAGGTGTGAACCCTGGTTGACACCGCTGATTGGCCTGGCACCTAAATTTCCTAATTGGCTATCTGGGTCTACTGCGCAGTGATGTGTGTCTCTGAGCCGCACAGAGATGGTCATCATAGTGATCTTGAAATGCTCCTGGCTGTGCCTTGTTGGGTTCAGACATGGCATGGGGGCAAGTAAAGGAAGCCATCTTTGGCCAGACCGTGTTTAGACTTGTTTTTTTCACCTCAGGAAACCTAGGGCTGTGAAAAACAGCTGTGCATGCCAGTCTTCGGTATAGCAAATTCTTCCAAGCCCTGTATCTATTGATTCACTGAGAATGGGTCATCATGGCACCTACATAGGGGAATCAGAAGTTTAGCAGCCATTTTAACAACATAGGGTTAACAACTCGTTTTTAAAGGTGTGAAAATGTAGGGTGCCTAGAGAAAAGGAGGCAATATAGGGTACACAATAATCCCCTATAATCCCTCAGGAGTCAGAATTAGACTTAGATTAGAGTTAGCAATTCTGACTGTCAGATATGTACTGAATGGAAGCTGCAATGCATACAGCATCACCGCTTAGTCTAGGTTTTCATATGTCAGTTGTGTCAGGTTCCGTTTTTTTACATAAACTGTTCACAACCGAAGGGACGATTCCGGCGAGTCCAATCATCCGGCGTCTAAATTGAGACTCTGGATGATTGTGAACGGTCCCATTCAAATGAATTGGATCAGTTCTGGCTCGATTTTCCCTCCGGCACATTTTTTGCAGCTCTGGAGGGAAAAGAAAACTGATGACGGACATATGTATGGGCCGGGACAAAACACATCTAAAACAGATGACAAAAACTTCTATAAAATTCTAACAAATCAGAAATGTTTGTGAAATTCAGACTGCATCCGAGTTGTGCCATGAGGAGCATTCACATCAGTAAACAGTAGGTTAAATTCAATGTCAGGGTTCAGAAGCCGTCATGATCCATCAAATTACAAAATAACTTTGCAAAACTGCATTTGCCGCAAAATCCAAGGAAAATCTCATTTCAATTTTATTCCTACTAATCACATTAGTTTTTTTTTTCCTTTATACTAGTTACATTTTATATTCTGTATGTTCTATATAGTGTAGGATAATTCTGAATTATTAAGCTATAACCATCAGGGCCCTATTTACTGCTTGTACAGCCCTAGGCACAGAAACTGAATTTGCCCCAATATTAATTCAACCCTAAACTCAGACATCCAAAAACTATTCAGATGCCATATTTAGACCAACAGAGTGAAATACCTCATATTTTGACCCTCAATGTTAAACCCTAAAATCTAATCCCAGATGTAGATCCCCTGGGAAAAAAAAAGTGTGAACATTAGCTCTCCTCTAGGAGTAAGAAAACTGGCTCTCTATACACCAACCCAGTGGGGTGGCAGATGCCCAATGGGACATAGGTATATGATGAGCATTGTTGTTCCTTAGGTTGTCATGGTCTGGTCAAAATTTGGTCCATAGGGACAGGGACTGAAAAACTTTAATACATTTTTACTTAAAAATAATAATAATAATGGTGATGTACAAATAAGTAGCAAGAGGCTGGGGTAAGTTAAAAACAACCCAAAAATTTTTTTGGGGCAAAGGTAGATAAACACTTCAATGAGGCTGAAGCAGGTTTCCCAAAATCTAAATCTGTTTCTTTACCTAATTGAAAACCTCAAATTAACAGGATATCAATGTAATGAGGATCAGTACCAAATAAGGGGTACTCCGTTGCAAAACTTTTCATTTTATTTTTTAAATCAACTGGTACCAGAAAGTTAAACAGATTTGTAAATTACATCTATTAAAAAAATATTTACCCTTCCAGTACTTATTAGCAGCTGCATGCTACACAGGAAATTCTTTTCTTTTTGAATTTTTGAATTTCTCTTTTGTCTTGTCCATAATGCTCTCTGTGACACCTGATGCTGTATCAGGAACTGATACACACAAATCCCCATAGCAAACCTATGCTGCTCTGGACAGTTCCTGACACGGACAGAGATGTCAGCAGAGAGCACTGTGGACAAGACAAAAAAGAAATTCCTCTGTATTATACAGCAACTAATAAGTACAGAAAGGATTACGATTTTTAAATAGGAGCAATTTACAAATCTGCTTAACTTTCTGGCACCAGTTCATTTAAAAAAAAGTTTTAGGATAGGACACTAGACCACCCTCTGCCGATATGGTGGTAAGCTGGGACGCCAATTACCTAACTGCAGCAATATTCAAATGCAGGCAGACAATTGATTGGCTTACGATTTCAGTGATCTCAAAATGCAAGCGCAACTCCCAGCTGTGGGGTGCGCCAACATGGAAATTCTGAGTTTTGTGACTTATTCCAGAGCTGTGAGGTCCTTGTACTACATCTCTCCACAGGCTTTTCCTTGTCTGCTTACACAGACAGACACACTTCAGCTCTTCACTCTCCATTCTCCTTCAATAATTCACACTGACCACACTGACTTAAAGGGGTACTCTGCCCCTAGACATCTTATCCCCTATCCAAAGAAAAGGGGATAAGATGTCTGATCGAGGGGGTCCCGCCGCGATCTCGGCTGCGGCACCACAGACATCCGGTGTATGGAGCGAACTTTGCTCTGTGCCTGATGACTGGCGATGTGGGGCGGAGGCTCGTGACGTCATGGCCATGCCCCCTCAATGCAAGTCTATGGGAAGGGGCGTGACAAACACCGGGTGCTGCAGGGAGATCTCAGAGGTCCAAAGCGGCGGGACCCCCGCGATCAGACATCTTATCCCTTATCCTTTGGATAGGGGATAAGATGTCTAGGGGTTAAGTACCCCTTTAAGAGAAGGCAGGATCTAAGCTCAATTCCCATTCCAGTAGGTCCCCACAGTATTACTGAATAGAAACTCTTTGCCAATACATGCAAATTAAAAGCACATTGTAGGAGCGTAAAATATTATCAAATATAAAGGCACATAAATTTGCATTCAATTCTTTTGTAGTTGCCTAGTGGGACCCCACATATTGCTGTGGAGGCTACCATGTAAGTCAATGATCATCAGGAGAAATTCCCTGGCCTATAAATAAATAAATAAATAATAAAAAAAAAAGGCCCTATGCCAAGACAAATTACCCTTTTATATCCAGACCTTGTTGCAATTATGGCTAGAAGGTTTACGAGCCTCCTGACCTTTACTGATGGAGTAACCATTAGCTTTGGAAATCTGGTTAAAATGGCAACTGGAAATATTTTTCATGCAATAACTAATTCACATATTTATCATATATCACTTTGTTTAGACTCTCATCACACGAACTTTGTGTCATACACAGATAAACCCACACAGCGGGCATTTGGATTTGTTGCGGTCTTTCATTAATCTCAAGCAGAGTGGATATGTTTAGTGAATGGACTCATTAGGCTCGTAATAAATGCATTCATTAAATATAGAATCTTTAGATTTAGACAATTCTACTGTATGTTAAATGGTAACATCAAATTATTTAATGGTCCTTTCAACCATCTACCATATTGTTTTTTTTTACTATATTGGCATTGGCATTGACTATAGCTGACCTACTTTTATAAAATGCAGAAGGGCTATGTTCACTCCAAACACTAGGAAAATGGATGTATCTACATGTGGCAACTACAAACGCCCCAAGAAGTATCCAGATGGTAGAGAAATGAGATTGTTGTAGCCAATGCATCGGTCTTTTAATTTTGTGACAGGTGCTTCACAGAAAGAAGAATGGACCAAGCATGTAATGCCCATGTGGAGGCTAATCCATAACAGCTGACAGTTTAGTCTTTGGTTGAATGAGAAAGACTTCAACCAAAAAAAGACGGGTTGCCCATCAGTATGGAAACTGATCTAAGAGTCGAGAAATTGTATTTTGTATTTATTAATGATAATACTTATTTCGGATACCTTGTGTTGTTATAGCCAACAAAAGTGTCAGACTTGTCCAACAGAATACGCGAAGATCATTTGGTGGGTTCATGTTCTGACAAAGGGGCTCTAAACATCCATCAGAAGACAACCCCATGTGGACCTGACTTTGGAGTCAAACACTTGCCACAAGGGTTGTATTTTTAACTCCTGTAATTTAGGTTTGTCTTAGTTTTTTTTTTTTTTTGTATGAGCCTTCAAACAGGATGACTGGGCTTTGTGGTGCACGATGAGGATTCTGTAGGAAAGGACAGGAGGTCCCCCTATGATCAGTCCACACACAGATGCTGGGAATGATCTTTCTTTTGCTGTGGATCCTTGTATATCCCCTATAGGATTTGAACACTGTGGATGTTATAGTTAGGATAAGGATTCTGGCTCCAGGATAAAGATTGCTGCTCCTGTTCACACACACTGTCTGTCCTATCTCTATCTCTCTTTTTGTCTCTGTATTCCTTTGACCTTATCTCTCTCTGTCTGCTTCTCTCACTGTGACGCTGGGACTGGCTTGCGAGCCTTTTCCTTTGTTGCTATTCACAGTGTTGGATTGCTGCCAATTGCTGATTGCTATGGGGTTTCCCAGCCAGAGGCAGACAGTTTTCCTGCCTGTGTGCCAGAAACTTTCTGCTTCTTGAGAAAAGATATGCCGTATATACTCGAGTATAAGCCGAGTTTTTCAGCACGATTTTTCACCCCCCTCGGCTTATACTCTCCGCCCTCAGTGGTCTTCAAGCTGCGGACCTGCAGATGTTTCAAAACTACATCTCCCAGCTTGCCCAGACAGCCATCGGCTGTCTGGACATGCTGGGAGTTGTAGTTTTGAAACATCTGGAGGTCCGCAGGTTGAAGACCACTGCCCGGGCCTTCATCATCATCCAGACCCCCCATCCCCCCTTTAGTTTTGTACTCACCTCCGCTCGGCGGGACGTTCGGGTGAGCTGGTCCGGGCCATCTGTGCTGCAGGACCGTCCGGTGGGGAGGGATATGCGTTCCGGGCTGTCCATCTTCACCGGGGGGGCCTCTTCTTCGCGCTTCGGGCCCGGAATAATGACGTTGCCTTGACGACGACGCACAGGGATGTTGCGTCCCTGTGCGTCGTCATCAAGGCAACGTCATTATTCTGGGGCCGGGTGCGAAGCGTGGAGAAGAGCCCCCCCCCCCCGGTGAAGATGGACAGCCCGGAACGACTATCCCTCCCCACCGAATGGTCCTGCAGCACAGATGGCCCGGACCAGCCCACCCAAACGTCCACCGAGCGGAGGTGAGTACAAAACTAAAGGGGGGATGGGGGGCTGGATGATGACGAAGGACCGGGCAGTGGTCTTCAACCTGAGAACCTCCAGATGTTTCAAAGCTACAACTCCCAGCATGCCCGGACAGCCGTTGGCTGTTAAATCAGACATTGACAAGCGGTGATGATGAAGGGGTAATGATGAAGAGGGGGATGATGACAGGGTAATGATGAAGCGGGATGATGACAGGGTAATGATGAAGGGGGGATGATGAAGGGGGGATGATGACAGAGTAATGATGAAGGGGGGATGATGACAGGGTAATGATGAAGGGAGGGATGATGAAAATGTAATGATGATGAAGGGGGATGATGAAAGGGTAATGATGAAGGGGGGATGATGAAAGGGTAATGATGATAAAGGGGGGATGATGACAGGGTGATGATGATGAGGGTGTTAATGACGGGGGTCTGGATGATGACAGGGGGATTATGTATTTCCTGCCCTAGGCTTATACTTGAGTCAATAACTTTTCCTGGGCTTTTGAGGTGAAATTAGGGGGCCTCGGCTTATATTCGGGTCGGCTTATACTCGAGTATATATGGTAGGTATGTTTTTTTTTTCTTTTTCTCTTTTACAGGAAGAAGACCAGAACTACAACTGTCTTTATTTCATACTATTATATTTGGCTGGTTTGTGAATGCTGTCTGATAGATGGCATCCAGTACTAAGCAGGGTCTTAGTGTCAGCCCATAAAACGTGAAGAGTATTTTTATGTCTGTTCACATACTAGTTGAGAGACATCAGTTGAGCGGCTGATCCCATGATTACAAACACACTCACTCAATATCTGGTCAAAACTCTTGACATAAAATGTTCTAAGAAAATCAACGCTGGAGAGGGAGGGGGGGGTTATGGGGTGCACAGTTATTAACTGGTGACAATAATGGACGGAAAGCATTCGGAATTGATGGAGTTGATGGCAGACATGAAGATGCCACCTCTCTTTACCTCTCTTTACTGTTACTGCACTTATTGCTTTAATGGATGATAATAGCATAGGAACTGTTGTCAACTCCTAGTTTAAATCTCCAGTCTTCGTACAATAACAGGCACAAATGTATCATACAGAGCTTTATAGCTGCACTCTGGCTCTGTAGCAGGTTGGTCTTCCAGGCATATAAATGGTAGCTTACAACAACCATGTGACCGGGTGGGAGGCTACATTGGATGCCAAAATATTTAAACAAAATATAGATTTGTCCTTTCTCTTGGCTTGACTTATCCCGAGAGGACTGACGCGAGATGACAAACTTTAAAAAGCAACAACATACTACTTTGGAGTTGTTTATGATGTCTAAACCTATGTAAGGCCTCCCAGTGGTTGAAACGTGAAGTGCAGCATGTCAAGGATTCCTCTATTGTGGCATGTCACAATAATGTACTGAATTAAATCTCAATGTTTCCCTTTCAGAAACATTTCAAGTTCATCTTCTTACTATTGACATTAGAATGAAGCGGTGGGTCACATTAAAGGGGTATTCCAGGAAAAAAAATTTGTTCTTTTTTTTTTATATATCAACTGGCTCCAGAAAGTTAAACAGATTTGTAAATTACTTCTATTAAACAATCTTAATCCTTTCAATAATTATTAGCTGCTAAAGTTGAGTTGTTGTTTTCTGTCTGCCAACAGTGCTCTCTGCTGACATCTCTGCTTGTCTCAGGAACTGCACAGAGTAGAAGAGGTTTGCTATGGGGATTTGCTTCTAAACTGGGCGGTTCCCGAGACACGTGTCATCAGAGAGCACTTAGGGCCCTGCTCGCTGAATTCTGCAAGCGGAGATTCCGCCTGGCGGCCGCGGCCGCAGTTACTTCGGCGCTAGGGCCGCGGGGCACTGAGCCGTCACTATGCAGTGCTCGCGGAATCCGCGCAAAGAATGAACATGTTCTTTCTTTGCACGGAACAATTTCAGCGGCGGAATTGTCCGCCGCGGAAATTCCGCAGTGTGAACGGGTCTTGCAGAGACCCATTCATACTAATGTTAAGTTCACAAAGCGGAATTCCGCTCGTGGAATTCCGCGAGAATTCTATGGTGTGAACATGGCCTTAGACAGAAAAGAACAACTCAACTTCATCAGCTCATAAGAACTGAAAGGATTAAGATTTTTTTAATAGAAGTAATTTACAAATCTGTTTAACTTTCTGAAGCCAGTTGATATATAGAATTTTTTTTTTCCTGGAATATCCCTTTAAATTCTTTATATCAGATTATTTTTTACTGATATTATTAGACAGCTTAGTTGTGTATTATGATGTTCTGCAGCAGCTGAGATATGTATTATGCTGTTCTGTAGTAGCTCATTCAGTGTCCTGGTAACTATGTTCCAATTGCAATCTATGTAGAGTAAACCCTTTACTAACTGCAAAGTACTGTGTAAGGAGTACTGGTCACTTGCAAAGCTATTTTGGTATATTACATTGCCTTAAAGAGGCACTCCGGCGCTAAGACATCTTATCCCCTATCCAAAGGATAGGGGATAAGATGCCTGATTGCAGGGGTCCCGCCGCTGGGGACCCCCGTGATCTTACACGCCGCACCCCATTAGAATCAGCCCCCGGAGCATGGGACGGAGCATAGTGATGTCACGCTCCGCCCCCTCAATGCAAGCCTATGGGAGGAGGCGTGACGGCCGTCACGCCCGCTCCCATAGACTTGCATTCAGGAGAAGGGGCATGACTTCACACGGGGGCGGAGTCATGACGTCACGGACTTCCGTTCCCGTGGTCACGACCCAGACCCTCCAGCGCTTCCGGACAAGAAACAGGTGTGTGCCGCATGCTATATTGCGGGGGTCCCCAGCGGCTGGACCCCCTGCGATCAGACATCTCATCCCCTATCCTTTGGATAGGGGATAAGATGGCTAGGGGTGGAGTACCTCTTTAAAGCTGTTTATCATTCTGATAATCTGTAAAGGAATTGCGCTGTCAGGATAAGATACGGTCACGCTTGTTCCCGGTAAATCCATTATGTAATTAAGCTTTATAAACATGATTTCACGGGCAGGCGCGCCATGATAGAATTAGAGAACATGCTGAGTAAGCAATCGCTCTTCTTCTACATGAGGGACATGTATTCGGATCAGTCACAGGTATTGAGGTTATGTACCCATGATACACCACGGCCTGTAATACCGTAGATAAAGAGGTGAGCACTTCACATCCCATAGTAGATGAATTGTCCGGAGTGGTGTCCATGAATCATACACAATATGACATACTCAATACATTTAGCTGTGACATTTGCTTTTAACCTAAAGAATCATTAGATGGACATGGACGTTCAGCTACTGTACTTTTTTTTTTATTTTTTCAATTATTTTCTTTTTTTCTTTTCTTAAAGATACAAAATGTATTCACAACATACAAAATCTATTCAACGTATATCCCTTCCCATCTCCCCCTTTCTATCTTATTAGAAAAAAAAAAAGTATTCTGTTTTTAAAAAGGTACACCCCAGGAAAACATTTTTTTTTTTAAATCAACTGGTGCCAGAAAGTTAAACCGATTAGTAAATGATGTAGGAAGCAGGAGACGTCAGCTCACACGATCCTATCGCACGGCAGGATCACCTCCAACAAAGACACAGAACAGCAATAGCCAACGATAAAAGAAACTTCACCTTTATTTTCATCCAGATTAAACATAGACATGGATTCATCTAAAACACAAAGACAAAAGCGTAAAACTCAGGATACGTCCAGCATGACGCGTTTCAGGTCACGTGACCTGAAACGCGTCATGTTGGACATATCGTGAGTTTTACGCTTTTGTCTTTGTGTCTTAGACGAATCCATGTCTATGTTTAATCTGGATGAAAATAAAGGTGAAGTTTCTTTTATCGTTGGTGTTACGCCGAGCGCTCCGGGTCCCCGCTCCTCCCCGGAGCGCTCGCTACACTTCCCTCACTGCAGCGCCCCGGTCGGTTCCACGGACCCGGGGCGCTGCGTTACTACCTCCGGCCGGGATGCGATTCGCGATGCGGGTAGCGCCCGCTCGCGATGCGCACCCCGGCTCCCGTACCTTACTCGCTCCCCGTCAGTTCTGTCCCGGCGCGCGCGGCCCCGCTCCCTAGGGCGCGCGCGCGCCGGGTCTTTGCGATTTAAAGGGCCACTGCACCGCTGATTGGTGCAGTGGTTCCAATTAGTGTTTACACCTGTGCACTTCCCTATATCACCTCACTTCCCCTTCACTCCCTCGCCGGATCTTGTTGCCCTAGTGCCAGTGAAAGCGTTCCTTGTGTGTTCCTTGCCTGTGATTCCAGACCTTCTGCCGTTGCCCCTGACTACGATCCTTGCTGCCTGCCCCGACCTTCTGCTACGTCCGACCTTGCTTCTGTCTACTCCCTTGTACCGCGCCTATCTTCAGCAGCCAGAGAGGTTGAGCCGTTGCTAGGGGATACGACCTGGTCACTACCGCCGCAGCAAGACCATCCCGCTTTGCGGCGGGCTCTGGTGAAAACCAGTAGTGACTTAGAACCGATCCTCTAGCACGGTCCACGCCAATCCCTCTCTGGCACAGAGGATCCACTACCTGCCAGCCGGCATCGTGACAGTAGATCCGGCCATGGATCCCGCTGAAGTTCCTCTGCCAGTTGTCGCTGACCTCACCACGGTGGTCGCCCAGCAGTCACAACAGATTGCGCAACAAGGCCAACAGCTGTCTCAACTGACTGTTATGCTACAACAGTTACTACCACAGCTCCAGCAATCATCTCCTCCGCCAGCTCCTGTACCTCCTCCGCAGCGAGTGGCCGCTTCTGGAATACGACTATCCTTGCCGGATAAATTTGATGGGGACTCTAAGTTTTGCCGTGGCTTTCTTTCCCAATGTTCATTACACTTGGAGATGATGTCGGACCAGTTCCCCACTGAAAGGTCTAAGGTGGCTTTCGTAGTCAGCCTGCTGTCTGGAAAAGCCCTGGCTTGGGCCACACCGCTCTGGGACCGCAATGACCCCGTCACTGCCTCTGTACACTCCTTCTTCTCGGAAATTCGAAGTGTCTTTGAGGAACCTGCCCGAGCCTCTTCTGCTGAGACTGCCCTGTTGAACCTGGTCCAGGGTAATTCTTCCGTTGGCGAGTATGCCGTACAGTTCCGTACCCTTGCTTCAGAATTATCCTGGAATAATGAGGCACTCTGCGCGACTTTTAAAAAAGGCCTATCCAGCAACATTAAAGATGTTCTGGCCGCACGAGAAATCCCTGCTAACCTACATGAACTCATCCATCTTGCCACTCGCATTGACATGCGTTTTTCCGAACGGCGTCAGGAGCTCCGCCAGGATATGGACTCTGTTCGCACGAGGCGTTTCTTCTCCCCGGCTCCTCTCTCCTCTGGTCCCCTGCAATCTGTTCCTGTGCCTCCCGCCGTGGAGGCTATGCAGGTCGACCGGTCTCGCCTGACACCCCAAGAGAGGACACGACGCCGCATGGAGAATCTCTGCCTGTACTGTGCTAGTACCGAACACTTCCTGAAGGATTGTCCTATCCGTCCTCCCCGCCTGGAAAGACGTCCGCTGACTCCGCACAAAGGTGAGACAGTCCTTGATGTCTACTCTGCTTCTCCACGTCTTACTGTGCCTGTGCGGATGTCTGCCTCTGCCTTCTCCTTCTCTGCTGTGGCCTTCCTGGACTCTGGATCTGCAGGAAATTTCATCTTAGCCTCTCTAGTCAACAGGTTCAACATCCCGGTGACCAGTCTCGCCAGACCCCTCTACATCAATTGTGTAAACAATGAAAGATTGGACTGTACTATACGTTTCCGCACGGAGCCCCTTCTAATGTGCATCGGATCTCATCACGAGAGGATTGAACTGTTGGTCCTCCCCAATTGCACTTCTGAAATCCTTTTTGGACTTCCCTGGCTTCAACTCCATTCCCCAATCCTGGATTGGTCCACTGGGGAGATCAAGAGTTGGGGGCCCTCTTGTTCCAAGGACTGCTTAAAACCGGTTCCCAGTAAACCTTGCCGTGTCCCTGTGCTTCCTCATGTAACCGGTCTCCCTAAGGCCTATATGGACTTTGCGGACGTTTTTTGCAAAAAACAAGCTGAGACTCTACCTCCTCACAGGCCTTATGATTGTCCCATTGACCTCCTCCCGGGCACTACTCCACCCCGGGGCAGAATCTATCCTCTGTCCGTCCCAGAGACTCTTGCCATGTCTGAATACGTCCAAGAAAATTTAAAAAAGGGCTTTATCCGTAAATCCTCCTCTCCTGCCGGAGCCGGATTTTTCTTTGTGTCCAAAAAAGATGGCTCTCTACGTCCTTGCATTGACTACCGCGGTCTTAATAAAATCACGGTTAAGAACCGCTACCCCCTACCCCTCATCTCTGAACTCTTTGATCGTCTCCAAGGTGCCCATATTTTTACCAAACTGGACTTAAGAGGTGCTTATAATCTCATCCGCATCAGAGAGGGGGATGAATGGAAAACGGCATTTAACACCAGAGATGGACACTTTGAGTATCTGGTCATGCCCTTTGGTCTATGCAACGCCCCTGCCGTCTTCCAAGACTTTGTTAATGAAATTTTTCGTGATCTACTATACTCCTGTGTTGTTGTATATCTGGACGATATCCTGATTTTTTCTGCCAATCTTGAAGAACACCGCCAGCATGTCCGTATGGTTCTTCAGAGACTTCGTGATAATCAACTCTATGCCAAAATAGAGAAATGTCTGTTTGAATGCCAATCTCTTCCTTTTCTAGGATACTTGGTCTCTGGCCAGGGACTACAAATGGACCCAGATAAACTCTCTGCCGTCTTAGATTGGCCACGCCCCTCCGGACTCCGTGCCATCCAACGTTTTTTGGGGTTCGCCAATTATTACAGGCAATTTATTCCACATTTTTCTACCATTGTGGCTCCTATTGTGGCTTTAACAAAAAAAAATGCCGATCCCAAGTCTTGGCCTCCTCAAGCGGAAGACGCCTTTAAACGACTCAAGTCTGCCTTTTCTTCGGCTCCCGTGCTCTCCAGACCTGACCCATCTAAACCCTTCCTATTGGAGGTTGATGCCTCCTCAGTGGGAGCTGGAGCTGTCCTTCTACAAAAAAACTCTTCCGGGCATGCTGTTACTTGTGGTTTTTTTTCCAGGACCTTCTCTCCGGCGGAGAGGAACTACTCCATCGGGGATCGAGAGCTTCTAGCCATTAAATTAGCACTTGAGGAATGGAGGCATCTGCTGGAGGGATCAAGATTTCCAGTTATTATTTACACCGATCACAAGAACCTCTCCTACCTCCAGTCTGCCCAACGGCTGAATCCTCGTCAGGCCAGGTGGTCTCTGTTCTTTGCCCGATTTAATTTTGAAATTCACTTTCGGCCTGCTGATAAAAACATTAGGGCCGATGCTCTCTCTCGTTCCTCAGATGCCTCTGAAATTGAACTCTCTCCTCAACACATCATTCCTCCTGACTGCCTGATTTCCACTTCTCCAGCCTCCATCAGGCAAACTCCTCCAGGAAAGACCTTTGTTTCTCCACGCCAACGCCTTGGGATCCTCAAATGGGGTCACTCCTCCCATCTCGCAGGTCATGCGGGCATCAAGAAATCTGTGCAACTCATCTCTCGCTTCTATTGGTGGCCGACTCTAGAGACTGATGTGGTGGACTTTGTGCGAGCCTGCACTATCTGTGCCCGGGATAAGACTCCTCGCCAGAAGCCCGCTGGTTTTCTTCATCCTCTACCTGTCCCCGAACAACCTTGGTCTCTGATTGGTATGGATTTTATTACTGACTTACCCCCATCCCATGGCAACACTGTTATTTGGGTGGTCGTTGATCGATTCTCCAAAATGGCACATTTCATCCCTCTTCCTGGTCTTCCTTCAGCGCCTCAGTTGGCTAAACAATTTTTTGTACACATTTTTCGTCTTCACGGGTTGCCTACACAGATCGTCTCGGATAGAGGCGTCCAATTTGTGTCTAAATTCTGGAGGGCTCTCTGTAAACAACTCAAGATTAAATTAAATTTTTCTTCTGCATACCATCCTCAATCCAATGGACAAGTAGAGAGAATTAACCAGATCTTGGGTGACTATTTACGACATTTTGTTTCCTCCCGCCAGGATGACTGGGCAGATCTTCTACCTTGGGCCGAATTCTCGTATAATTTCAGAATCTCTGAATCTTCCTCCAAATCTCCGTTTTTCGTGGTGTACGGCCGTCACCCTCTTCCCCCCCTCCCTACCCCCTTGCCCTCTGGTCTGCCCGCTGTGGATGAAATTTCTCGTGATCTTTCCACCATATGGAAAGAGACCCAAAATTCTCTCTTACAGGCTTCTTCTCGCATGAAGAGATTCGCAGATAAGAAAAGAAGAGCTCCTCCCATTTTTTCCCCTGGAGACAAGGTATGGCTCTCCGCTAAATATGTCCGTTTCCGTGTCCCGAGCTATAAGTTGGGACCACGCTATCTTGGTCCTTTTAAAGTTTTGTGTCAAATTAATCCTGTCTCTTACAAACTTCTTCTTCCTCCTTCTCTTCGTATCCCTAATGCCTTTCACGTCTCTCTTCTTAAACCTCTCATCCTCAACCGTTTTTCTCCTAAATCTGTTCCTCCCACTCCTGTTTCCGGCTCCTCGGACATCTTCTCTGTCAAAGAGATTTTGGCCTCTAAAAAGGTCAGGGGAAGAACTTTTTTTTTAGTGGATTGGGAGGGTTGTGGTCCAGAAGAGAGGTCCTGGGAACCTGAGGACAATATCCTGGACAAAAGTCTGATCCTCAGGTTCTCAGGCCCCAAGAAGAGGGGGAGACCCAAGGGGGGGGGTACTGTTACGCCGAGCGCTCCGGGTCCCCGCTCCTCCCCGGAGCGCTCGCTACACTTCCCTCACTGCAGCGCCCCGGTCGGTTCCACGGACCCGGGGCGCTGCGTTACTACCTCCGGCCGGGATGCGATTCGCGATGCGGGTAGCGCCCGCTCGCGATGCGCACCCCGGCTCCCGTACCTTACTCGCTCCCCGTCAGTTCTGTCCCGGCGCGCGCGGCCCCGCTCCCTAGGGCGCGCGCGCGCCGGGTCTTTGCGATTTAAAGGGCCACTGCACCGCTGATTGGTGCAGTGGTTCCAATTAGTGTTTACACCTGTGCACTTCCCTATATCACCTCACTTCCCCTTCACTCCCTCGCCGGATCTTGTTGCCCTAGTGCCAGTGAAAGCGTTCCTTGTGTGTTCCTTGCCTGTGATTCCAGACCTTCTGCCGTTGCCCCTGACTACGATCCTTGCTGCCTGCCCCGACCTTCTGCTACGTCCGACCTTGCTTCTGTCTACTCCCTTGTACCGCGCCTATCTTCAGCAGCCAGAGAGGTTGAGCCGTTGCTAGGGGATACGACCTGGTCACTACCGCCGCAGCAAGACCATCCCGCTTTGCGGCGGGCTCTGGTGAAAACCAGTAGTGACTTAGAACCGATCCTCTAGCACGGTCCACGCCAATCCCTCTCTGGCACAGAGGATCCACTACCTGCCAGCCGGCATCGTGACAGTTGGCTATTGCTGATCTGTGTCTTTGTTGGAGGTGATCCGGCCGTGCGATAGGATCGGGTGAGCTGACGTCTCCCGTTTTCTACATAATTTACTAATCTTCGTGTGGAACATACAGCAGCTGATAAGTACTGGAAGGGTTAAGATTTTTAAATAGAAGTAAATTACAAATCTGTTTAACTTTCTGGCACCAGTTGATTTAAGAAAAAAAAAACATGTTTTTATCCAGTGGAGTACCCCTTTAAGAGCTTGCAGTCTACAGGAGTGAGTACAAGGCTTACAAGCTACAGGAGAGATGCTCCTGTCTATAAGAGCTGTCAATCTACTTGGAAGAGGTCCCTGTCCACAACTCTGCAAGACAGGATCCTGACCATAAGAGCTTACACTCTACAGGAGAGAGGACCATGATCATAAGAGCTTACACTCTACAGGAGAGAGGACCCTGATCATAAGAGCTTACACTCTACATAAGAGAGAACCCTGCCCATAAGAGCTTACACGCCACAGGAGAGAACCCTGCCCATAAGAGCTTTCACTCTACAGGAGAGATGACCCTGTCCATAAGAGCTTACACTCTACAGGAGAGAGGACCCTGCCCATAAGAGCTTACACTCTACAGAAGAGAGGACCATGATCATAAGAGCTTACACTCTACAGGAGAGAGGACCCTGCCCATAAGAGCTTACACTCTACAGGAGAGAGGACCCTGTCCATAAGAGCTTACACTCTACAGGAGAGAGGACCATGATCATAAGAGCTTACACTCTACAGGAGAGAGGACCCTGCTCATAAGAGCTTACACTCTAGAGGAGAGAGGACCCTGCCCATAAGAGCTTACACTCTACAGGAGAGAGGACCCTGTACATAAGAGCTTACACTCTACAGGAGAGAGGACCCTGCCCATAAGAGCTTACACTCTACAGGAGAGAGGACCCTGCACATAAGATCTTACACTCTACAGGAGAGAGATCCCTGCCCATAAGAGCTTACACTATACAGGAGAGAGATCCCTGATCATAAGAGCTTACACTCTACAGGAGAGAGAACCCTGACCATAAGAGACTACACTCTACAGGAGAGAGGACCCTGCCCATAAGAGCTTACACTCTACAGGAGAGAGGACCCTGTCCATAAGAGCTTATACTCTACAGGAGAGAGAACACTGCCCATAAGAGCTTACACTCTACAGGAGAGAGGACCCTGTCCACAAGAGCTTACACTCTACAGGAGAGAGGAATCTGTCTATAAGAGACTACACTCTACAGGAGAGAGAACCCTGACTATAAGAGACTACACTCTACAGGAGAGAGGACCCTGCCCATAAGAGCTTACACTCTACAGGAGAGAGGACCCTTTCCATAAGAGCTTACACTCTACAGGAGAGAGGACCCTTCCCATAAGAGCTTACACTCTACAGGAGAGAGGACCCTGATCATAAGAGACTACACTCTACAGGAGAGAGATCCCTGATCATAAGAGACTACACTCTACAGGAGAGAGAACCCTGACCATAAGAGACTACACTCTACAGGAGAGAGGACCCTGCCCATAAGAGCTTACACTCTACAGGAGAGAGGACCCTTTCCATAAGAGCTTACACTCTACAGGAGAGAGGACCCTGTCCATAAGAGCTTACACTCTACAGGAGAGAGAACCCTGTCCATAAGAGCTTACACTCTACAGGAGAGAGGACCCTGTACATAAGAGCTTATACTCTACAGGAGAGAGAACACTGCCCATAAGAGCTTACACTTCACAGGAGAGAGGACCCTGTCCACAAGAGCTTACACTCTACAGGAGAGAGGACACTGCCCATAAGAGCTTACACTCTACAGGAGAGAGGACCCTTCCCATAAGAGCTTACACTCTACAGGAGAGAGGACACTGCCCATAAGAGCTTACACTCTACAGGAGAGAGATCCCTGATCATAAGAGCTTACACTCTACAGGAGAGAGAACCCTGACCATAAGAGACTACACTCTACAGGAGAGAGGACCCTGCCCATAAGAGCTTACACTCTACAGGAGAGAGGACCCTGACCATAAGAGCTTACACTCTACAGGAGAGAGGACCCTGTCCATAAGAGCTTATACTCTACAGGAGAGAGAACACTGCCCATAAGAGCTTACACTCTACAGGAGAGAGGACCCTGTCCACAAGAGCTTACACTCTACAGGAGAGAGGAATCTGTCTATAAGAGATTACACTCTACAGGAGAGAGATCCCTGATCATAAGAGATTACACTCTACAGGAGAGAGAACCTTGCCCATAAGAGCTTACACTCTACAGGAGAGAGGACCCTGTCCATAAGAGCTTACACTCTACAGGAGAGAGGACCCTGTTCATAAGAGCTTGCACTCTACAGGAGAGCGGTCCATAACAATAAAAGCTTACATCCTAGTAGAGAGAGGTTCTTACCCATAAGCACCAGCAGGCAAGGAACTTGACCATGGGAATCCTCCTGTCTGAATAGAGAGGCCGAGTATGTGCCCTGCTGCAGCATTATTGTCTCTGGGAACATTGAAGATAACCAAGTGCAGAGCATAGGTGTAAATGGTTGTGCAACCAATTTAAGTATGTTCAATCCCTCGCAGGTGTAATAGGGTGGTGGTCACAGCACAATGCATTACAATAATGTACAGAAGTATTGTGATACATTATACTAGCAATGGCAATATCTAGTGGTTAAAGGGGTATTCAGGTATCAGAAATTTGTATTTAAATAAGACTATCATCCCAAGATATATAGCTTATTAATGTAGTGATATCACTAATTGTACTAGTTTCAGCACGTTTTTTTTGCTTGAAATACCCTGATAGGAAGTTGTGTAGTCCTCTCATTGTCAGTGTGCTGTTGTCTCAGCAGCTTCCTAGCTTCTCCCTCTCCCCTGACAGGAAGTTATGTACTCCTCTTATTGTCAGTGTGGTGATGTCTCTACAGCTCCCCGACTGCTCCCTCTCACCCGAGATTACTCATTGTCCACTGCTGTCTCAGGAACTGTAGCTGGATCTCTGAGCTCTATCCCCACCCCCTGAGTGATGTCACCACTGCCCAGCCCATACAGTGACAACACATGCTGCCTTGTGCTGAACAATGCCACAGGCAGGAGAGCAGATAGGGAATGCATACAGCAGGTGCTGCAATCTTACTGATTGTGGGAGCTTCCTGCAGATAGGGTATCCATTTTTGAGTGTTGGAATACCTTATTTAAGATACATACCCAATATTTGCAATGTTGGTATCACGCTAGCTAATTTATAAAACTATTTTGGGATCAAGCGAGGACAAGCCTGTCCCCAAAAATCGACTCTTTAACAAAACTAAAAAAAAAAAAAAAAAAAAAAAGAACATATCTAAGCTCAAATTCGGCCACAAAATCAATATAATTTCTGGCAGCTAACCCATCGTGTGGACACTGATAAAGTATCTGGGACAATAGGGACAATCTCAACCCATGTCAGCTGATACTGAATAATCGGCTGTAGGGAAAGTACATGGAGTCGGAAACAAAATTACATTTTTTCTTATGCGTTTTCTATTTTCTCCCATGGCCCTGCCTGCAACCTCCAAATGAGGCCATCAATCTTAGGAATCTAGATCTGCAAACATCTGCAAAAATATATGCTAAATTCTTTGTGCTTTATTCTAGTATTTTAGGCAACTTTTATTGTTTCATACAAACATTGATTGTTCTATCTATCTATCTATCTATCTATCTATCTATCTATCTCATATCTATCTATCTCATATCTATCTATCTCATATCTATCTATCTCATATCTATCTACCTCATATCTATCTATCTTCTATCTATGTATCTATCTATCTATCTATCTCATATCTATCTATCTCATATCTATCTATCTATCTATCTCATATCTATCTATCTATCTATCTCATATCTATCTATCTCCTATCTATCTATCTCATATCTATCTATCTCCTATCTATCTATCTATCTATCTATCTCATATCTATCTATCTATCTATCTCCTATCTATCTATCTATCTATCTATCTATCTCATATCTATCTATCTCCTATCTATCTATCTATCTATCTATCTATCTCATATCTATATATCTCCTATCTATCTATCTATCTATCTATCTATCTATCATCAATCTATCTATCTCACATCTATCTATCTTTATCATATCAACAGTATCTATCTATCTCATATCTAAGTAAAAAATTAGAGCAGCTCAACCCCCAAAAAAAGAAAGAAAGTGCCGGGTACCAGCAAGTTGTTGTCCCAGGTAACGGTTCAATTGGAGATACCAAACAAGAAAAAATCTGCAGCACTCCAGGATGCGGTGAAAAAAAGGGTGGATTTATTAGCCTAACGGCATAGCAACGTTTCGGCTGCCCACTTGCTTGAGAAAGGCTGCAAGTGGGCAGCTGAAATGTTGCTATGCCATTAGGCTAATAAATCCACCCTTTTTTTTCACCGCATCCTGGAGTGCTGCAAATTGTTTCTTGTTTGGTATCTCATATCTATCTATCTATATATCTATCTCTAGCCACAAGATAGAGGACAAGTGTCTGATCACAGGTGGTCCCAGTGATAGGACCCCCATGATCAGACATATATCCCTTATCCTGTGGATGTCCAGAATGGGGCCCTGGTTCTCCACACATGATGGAGTTGCAGACACACGTCATTCTTTCATTTTTGTGGGAGCACTGGAGATACCTGGGAATAGGGGATACATATATGTGTTAAGCCTATCAGGCTGTATTTGTAGGAGGGGTGGGTGTATCCTACGCTCCCCGCACTTCTATCACCTGGCAGCCCGGGTAGATGCATCGCGGTGTCCGGAGCAGTGTGCAGGGAAAACCGTTTCTGCGATCTGCTTGCAGCCCTTCTCCTGCTGGGGGCTGCTGAGAGTCACCTGCGGTTTGATTTCCGCTTGGGGGGTTGATTTGGGATCAGGTAGCCGTGCTCCATGCTCCAGTGCTGTCCGTAATCTGCATTGATGTGTCGGGCGGAGCACTGGTTTGGCTCCCGCGTTCAGTCCACAATGGTTTTGGTTAACCTGTAGGTAATGACGCCGATAGAAAAATTGTGCACAAGGCAATAGTGATAAAGTTAAAATATACAACTTTTATTGAGAAAATACATAAAATCACAGTAAGAATAAGCAAAAGAGCAAAAGATAAGGCCACCAGAATACAGCAAAAAATAGGTGGGTAAAGGTCCTTAAAGTACTAGACAGAGTATAACCTGCATGGGAAAGTATGAACTAGGGTACATAACTGGTGGATCAAGTATAAGCTTGAGCCATGGGGGCGACAGCTTAAGTTCACACTACCAAAAAGAAGGTACAGCAAAAAAAATCAATAAACCATAAAAGGATTGAGGGTGCCAGACCTTACCCACCAGACCCCAATGATCGTTTCACTTCCAATGTTGACATCATGGTTTTCATCATGTCTGCAGGAGCACGATCTGTGTACTTACTGTTATTGACACGTTTTCATAATGATAACATCATCACACATAAGCAGCTGTATACCCGTCATACCTGCCACATCTGCAGGGGGATGCATTGCGTTGTTGTTGTTACTGACACGTCTTCAGAGCAGCAACATCATGACACTTAGATGGTTGTATACCCTTCCTGCCATGACTGCCGGCCCGATGGTTATGCAAAGACCTGTCATGTCTACAGGCTCGATTGGTTACGCAAAGACCTGTTACCTCTACAGGCACCATGGTTACGCAGAGACCTGTCACGTCTACATGCATGATGATTACGCAAAGACCTGTCGCGTCTACAGGCATGATGGTGATGAAGGGTTCGGTCACTCGCAGCGAGAGGTCACTCAGGGGACCAGTTTTGAGTCGGAAACTTGGCAGTTTAAGGTATGGTTAGTCCTCAGGTAAGGTGCTTATTCTAGAATATAGTTTGGTTTACAGGCGATATGGTGCCACTAGGTTATTATCACCAAAGGTCTGTCATGTAGTTTGTTATTGTGTGTAATTTTGCTTACAGTTTATTTTTGCCTCTTAATAGCAGGGACTTGGATAACTTCATGTTATCCCTGACAGGTATCCATTGATTTCACTCTTGCCATGATGTCAAGTAAGTATGTTAAAGATGCATATTCGGCTAGTATGTCAGCCTGGTCCTGTTCCAGTGCCAGCTCATTTCTTTCAGAGTAGGCGTGACTCAACATGTGTTCCATGGGCCTGCTTGCCTGCTGTATTTCTTGGTCTTCCTGCTCTAGTGTGTCTCTTGTTGCAGTTTTTACTGTTACCGCTTGGGGCTGCGTGAAAACACTGACTAAGTTTTATAGAACTAATGTGCACTCCCTAAAGGATCCTCCTACAATCCCAGCCAGACTCTACCTATATAAACCTGCCCCACCTGCTGATCCTGGTCAGCAAGGTTGTGTATTCTGCATTGTTAGGTCTCTTAAGCCTGTTTGTCTGCTGACCCTGTGTTGCTGATCCCTGCCTGTACTTTGGTCTTTGCCTTTGCCTGTGTATGAACTTAGACTGTCTACCACTGTCTTCCTGTCTGCTTGCAGCTCATTCCAGCCAGCCTGTACCTGTAGCCATCTTGGCTGTGATCAGATTCTGCTATAAACACCTGTTCATCTCTGTGCATCTAACACTATCTTTAGTGTCAGTTTGCTCTCTCTCTCTCTCTCTCTCTCTCTCTCTCTCTCTCTCTCTCTCACTCTCTCTCTCACCATGTTATCAGGATATGTTCTGCCTTCCTGATCTGTAAGTTTTTAGCATCGTAACTGATGGACAACAACTCATCCATTTGGCACCCCAAGGGGAATCACTCATCTGCCCCAATTGGCTGTCCAAAAAACAAATATATTTTTTTTGACTCATAAATTCTACCACCCCAACTTTAGGGAGCACCAAGCTCTATTCCCCATGTTATTTTTAATTTTTATTTTTTAAACATAGAGACCGTATTACGATTTTTCACAATTACAGAAATTCCAGTCTGTATAATATATATTATCTAACAAAAAAAAGGAAAAATAAATGAAAAAAAGATAAAGGTTTGGTAGCTTGGTATGAAATCATTGTAATGTTGACAAAGGGACTCCACAGAAGGTTAGCTCATCTCTACAGGAGTCAAAGAATATAAGTGATAGCAGGAAAAATAAGAAAATATATTCTTATGATTAAATGCAATGTTAATTTTATTTTTCCTTGGGGTTGCCTTAGTTACAGATCATCCCTATCCTTGAAGTACTATTTATATAGCCTTCTGGCATCCTATGTGAGTACTAGAATTACTGAGGAGTAAAATTATATATTAGTAATCAGAACTGTCTGTTAACCTCTTCATATACATTTTTTTTCTCATTCAAAAGTTTTATTATAATTTTTTTTCTCCACATACAATATAGAGGATATCAATCGTATGTTCAGGTACGGTACTTTATTCTCTCATTGATAAATTAAGAAGGAAATTAAACGGAAATTAAAGAGTTTTAATTTGGTTTTGCATTTGTGGTGAAGCCGCGGGGTGTGAAGTGAGGTGGATGGGGCAGATGCTGTAGCCCAGGGGGGCAGATGGTGTTAACCCCTAAATGTTCGTGACACCGGGGCGTGGTTTTACCGAGAATCACCGAACGGTAGCACCGCTAGTCCTAGTTAGGCAGGGGAAATAAGAGTCCAAGGCCAGGTTAAGGTTAACGGTAGCTTTACTGAGGTAGACAGATGGTACAGTCTTTACAGCTAGCCCAGAATCCCAGAGGATCACAGGGGACCTCGCAGCTTGCTGAGACTTGCAGTGACTTTGACAGACTTTAGGACAGCCACACTGACTATCCCCTTAAGGACGCAGCCCTTTTTCACCTTAAGGACTGAGCCCTTTTTCACAATTCTGACCACGTCACTTTAAGCATTAATAACTCTAAGATGCTTTTAATGAATATTCTGATTCTGTGCACAGAATTTATCAAGAGCCGTGCGCCTTTTGATAAATTAGGCGCACAATAGACTGGCCTTATGCTCTGTAGTTTGGTCTATATTGATGCGGCACATAGACGACTTTGATAAATATCCCCCAATATGTCTACTTTATGTTGGCATCATAAAATGGACATATTTTTACCTTTTCAAAAAATTAGAGGGCTTCAAAGTAGAGCAGCAATTTTCAAAATTTTCATGAAAATTGCAAAATCTGAAGAGACAAATGTAACAGAACTACAACTCCCAGCATGCCTGGGCAGTCTAGGCAGGCTGAGAGTTGTAGTTTGGCAACATCTGGAGGGCTACTGTTTGGGCACCACTGTAACAGGCAACCACTAGAAGGGCAGCAGTAAAGATCACTTTACTGCCCCCTTCCCCCCCCCCCCATCGTCTCCCTACCTGCGCCGTGATCTCTGCTGTCTCCACGCATCTTCTCCACCCCATTCTGCCCGACATCCAGGGGTGGGCAGAGCGGGGGGTTTCCATGGCTCATATCATCCCTATTTTCCGTGTGATCGGGTCACCAGAGACCCGATCAGCCCGGAATAGCAGAAAATCGTATGTCTGAATTGACATGCAATTTTCTGTGATTGCCGATAAACCTTAAGGACTCGGGATGAAGGGCGTATGCATATGCCCTACATCCTGAAGAGACTATAATAGACTTGACTGAAGATAGTGACAGCAGACAGAGATGACTTGACTTACTGACTTGTGGCTGTAATTTAGGCTTGAGGCCTCCAGATGTGCTGGACACTGGTTCTGAGACATCTGGACTGGACTTGACCTCTGCAAAAAGTGTGGGGTAAGAGCAAAAAAGGACGATTGCAGCCCCTCCCTTCCTTCTAAGGGCGGGGGGCTGTGCAAGGAGCCCATAGGCTAGCTGCGGGTCATCTGGTCACCTGGTGCTCTCTGGGTAACATAACATGTGACATTAACATATGACAACATTATCATGTGATCAATAATCATGGGGCCATATCAAAGGTCCTTTACACATAACATACAATTATACAGATTATATGGGTACAGTGCAGGTGAGCCCTGGGGATGTGCAGGGACTCAAGCTGATAGGACTGTGAGATGCATATCCTCTACTGGGACAACACACATTTCTCATACTTGAATTGCTGGGTATAAAGTTCAGTTGAATGTGGATAACTGCAGGGCTTCGAGTTTGGAAACCACATCCACTTGTCTCACAAGTACTACAATTCCCAAAGGAAGGGTGCAGGTCTTAAAGATCTGTGACTTAGAAGACACCTCGCACTAGGACTGGTTGGAAGCCCACCTCGGTCCTAGTGTAGGAGTGGTTAGGACAATGCTGGGGTTGACCGCACAACCTATTCTAATGTGCCTGTTTGACAGACGCTGTTCTCCGTGAACGGTAATTCAGGTGTTGAGAGGTAGGCATCATGTGTAATAACTATTATTATCTAGAGAGGCATAAAGTGATGCAAGCCAGTGCTCTAACCTCCTTGGCCAGTGTCACTTCCATCACACTCTTTAGCGGTGACAGGTCTGCACACAATTTCTTAAAGTGCTAGGTCATGTGAGCCCATTGGGGTTCAGTCTGATTATTCAATCTTCTGAGGTAAACAACAAGGTTATTTTTTGTCCCATTGAGTTTAAAGGGGTACTCCGTCATGATCTACGGGTCAGCAGCATCGGCATCCGGAACACAGAAGCTTGGAGCTTCCGTGTTCGTTGTGTCACACCACGCCCCCTCCATTCATGTCTATGGGAGGGAGCATGATGGCTACTACTACCTCCTCCCATAGACATGAATGGAGGAGGTGTGGCGGCTGTAGTCGCCAGTCATCTGTCATGGAATGTAGTTTGCTCTGTGCACTGGATGACTGGGTTGCCGCAGCAGAGATGGGTGGGTCCCCTGCATTGGGACCCTTGTGATAAGACATCTTATCCCCTATCCTTTGGATAGGGGAAAAGATGCTTTCCGGTGGAGTACCCCTTTAATAATGTAATACTTACTTCCTTTTTTTAGTGATTTTTTTCTGTTTCCTGACTTCCTGATCATTGCCTATCTTCATTTGTATCTGTTTTCTTAAATTTTATGAACTTATCATATCAAACCCGGTACCATGTAGCTGGCCCCCTCCCATAGACTTGCATTGAGGGGGCGGGGCGTGATGTCATGAGAGGCGGGGCTATGACATCACGAGCTCCCGATGTCGGCTTCAACGTTCAGAACAGTTTGTTCCAAACGCTGAGCAGCGGAGTACCCCTTTAAAAGATGATATCGTGATCCTAACTAAAGTAGAGTAAAAAAAAAACTTTTTATTAATCAACATGTATTTGATTCAATCTGTACCTTCCCGAAATACATTTCACTTCAGCCCAATTCCTTAAACCCAAAAATCGAAGAAAAGAAAAATCTGATGAATTGGCTCTCAGCTGAAGATTACACAGGAGCTCAAATAGGAAAGAAAATGCCATTTATCTGAAATTACCCAAAGGATGTATTTTCTAAACATGTTTTAGCATTGCATATGCTCATTTGGTGATAACAAGTCCCCTTTGGGCCACAAAATCATTTTCATTATCCACATCTCCAATCCGAAAAAAAAAATTCAAGCTTAGCCTGAAGCAGCCATGTTTCAGCTACTAAAGCAATTTCATTGTGTATAGGGCTCGGACTACACACATCCTACGGTTTTTCCCTGTCATAGTTCTTTAACAGATCAAAACTAAATTTTGTTAAACCGCTTTGGTCAACGTTCATTCATTGATGTTTTACCGACCCAGACGGCAGGAAAACAAGCGGATAATCATCATACAGAATGTCCGCAACCTAGTCGGGCTAATTAAATGTGTTGTCCCCAGTTACTTAGAAACCTCAACAAAATAAAGGAACATCAAGTCTCGGTCTGGAGAAATTCTGAACATTTTGTTCTAAAATACAAGAACAGTTTTGATTCTAAGACTTTATTTTTGTTATTGATCTGCTAAGGCAGAAAAGAAAAACTTCCTGACACCTTTGTGATATCATGTAACCACTGGCATCACACTTTTTTATGACTTTTTGTGGTTGGCGGTTCACACTTTAAGAAAAGTTTAGACTTAGTAATAGATACGGTATTAGATATATATTTAATTTCATTTACAGTATTTAAATATTAATATGTATTTCAGGTAGAGAGTGTCGGGGCAGGGGATAGGGATTAGTGTAGACTATAGTTCCCCCAAACCACTGACCCTACCTACTGACGATCCACCCTTAGGGTATGTTCACACGAGCAGACCCACAGCGTATTTTACGATGCAGATCCACCACTGAAGGACCCTTGCATGGTGGCTTTACATGTGCCAGTCGGAGTGGCAATACGCCGCTACGAGCAGACCCGCTGCTATGTACGAGTCGCTTCGTGCATGTGCAATATACTCTCACATCGTGGCAGCTCTCGGCCTAGCTCATGGAGCAGGGGGAGCGGCCGCGATGTGTGCAAGTACACCGCGCATGCGTGGCAACTCACACATCGCAGTGTGTCTGCTCGTAGCGGCGTATTGCCACTCCAACAGGCACATGTAAAGCCACCATGCAGCGGTCCTTGAGAGGCGGATCTGCAGCGTAAAATACGCTGTGGGTCCGCTCGTGTGAACGTACCCTAAACGGTGGCACTTAACTGGGTAGTGGTCCCTTTTTGCTGTACTAAGTGCAGGGGTACCGAGTAGTCAGACAGAACAGGTTGGTAACACAAGGGATTAACAGAACAAAATCAGAAATAAAGATACAGTCAGTGTCATGAAAGGGGGGCGGCAGGGACTTAGTGAGCCCTAACTGTCCCTTCAATCACTGTCCCTTCCTATTGCCTATCCGCCCTAAACGATGGATCGACTACCACGGGGACTGATCCTATACTCCCCTAAAGTGCATAGATTGAAAATTAAAACAAAACAATCCAAACTGTAAATGTCGGGAAACAAGTAAGGAACATAACGGGAATACTACAAAGCCACAAACTGATATACAAGGCAGAATATAGCATACTAACAAACAGTTCAAGAACCAGGAAACATGTGCTTCTTCAGCCTTGAAGGGGTACTCCGCTGCTCAGTGTTTGGAACAAACTGTTCCAAACACTGGAGCTGGCACAGGGAGCTCGTGATGTCATAGCCCCTCCCCTCATGACATTACACCCCGCCCCTTCAATACAAGTCTATGGGCGGGGGTGTGACGGCTTTCACGCCCCCTCCCATAGACTTGCATTGAGGGGGTGGGGCTATGACGCTACAAGCTGCTGGTGCCAGCTCTAAGCGTTCGCAAGATTTTGTTCCAAAAGCTGAGCAGCAGAGTACCCCTTTAAATCACAAACACAAGAAAAATGCAATGTTTAGATGTAAAAAATATGCAGAACACTACTTTAAACTCCAGAAATAAAAACATTATATATATATATATATATATATATATATATATATATATATATATATATAAAGCAATTCATGGTAATGTTACATGGGAGATTTAGTTCTTCTCCAAACAGAATTAAAAGTTCAGATAATAGCTAAAAGCAATCAGCAAATGGCATTTTTCATTTTTTTAAGATGGTCATATGTAAAAATAAAAATAAAATAAGTTGCACAAAATAAATTTTATGAATTAATAAAAAAAAAATTAAGACATTTTTCTCTGCAGCGAGCGGAGAACCCCTTGGGAGTTAAAGACGGCTTGGTAAAAACAATGCAATTTAACGACACATTTGATAAAAATAAACCCAGAAGCGAGACAAACACAAAAGAAGCCAAAACAAAAGTAAAGAAAAAAAACTGCGAAAGGACTGGATTTTGGAAACAGATGGCGTTGGATATTAAAAGATAAAAACTTGAAAACAAACAGAATCAGTCATGAGGTGTTAAAATTCATTTGGTGTCTGTTTTTTTTTTTTTTTTTCTTAATTTTAAAATATTAAATAAATATTAAATAAAATATATAAATATATTTTATATGAAATAAATATATATAATATATATATATATATATATATATATATATATATATATATATATATATATATATATATTTACCATATTTTTCGCCATATAAGACACCATATAAGACGCACCCAATTTTAAAGGATGAAAATCTAGAAAAAAAAGATTCTGAACCAAATGCAATGTAAAGTATAGGACAGTGATCTTCAACCTGCGGACCTCCAGATGTTGCAAAACTACAACTCCCAGCATGCCCGGACAGCCGTTGGCTGTCCGGGCATGCCAGGAGTTGTAGTTTTGCAACATCTGGAGGTCCGCAGGTTGAAGACCACTAGTATAGGAGGTAATACTCACGTGTCCCCGCCGCTCCGGACCCGTCACCGCTGCCCTGGATGTCGCCCTCCATCGCTGTCGCCACGTCCCCGGGGTGACCCCGTCGCTTCGGAACGTCTCTGCTGCCCGGCATCCTCGCTCTCCGTCGCCGTCATCACGCCGCTACACACGCCACTCCTATTGGATGACGGGACGGCGTGCGCGACGACTTGATGACGACGAAGGAGAGCGCCGGCCATGCAGGGGATCCCAGCACGGAGCAGACACACTGAGGAGGCAGGTAAGGTCCCTCCGGGTGTCCTGTAAGCTGTTCGGAACGCCGCAATTCCACCGCGGCGGTCCCGAACAGCCCGACTGAGCAGCCGGGTTAGTGTCACTTTCGCTTCAGACGCGTCATTCAGCTTTGATCACTGCGTCTGAAGGGTTAATACAGGGCATCCCCACGATCGGTGATGTCCTGTATTAGTCGCGGGTCCTGGCCGTTGATGGCTGCAGGGACCGCCGTGATAGGACAGGGTTTTAATGTGTATTTTCTGTATAAGACGCACCAACTTTTCCCCCCAGTTTTGGGGGGAAAAAAAGTGCATCTTATAAAGCGAAAAATACGGTATGTAAATAAAAAATAATAATAAAAAAAAAAAATATATATATATATATATATATATATATTATAAAATATGTGCAAACAATATTATTATAATTATTATATATTATAATTTTTTTTTTTTTTTTAAATGCTTGGTTGATAGAAGAGAAGATTGAGCTGGGGGACACGTTGCCTGCATTGCGTTCTCCAGCCGTGGGTCAGCCTTACCCCTCCTGTGTTCAGCCTAAACTCTGGGCTAACACTACTGATTGGAAAAGTGAGAGCCATGGAGATATATATATATATATATATATATATATATATATATATATATATATATATAGATGAAGAAATAAAGATGCATCTGAGCATGAGAATACTACAGGGGATTTAGCCAAACAAATATAAGAACTAATTGAGCAAGGACACCTTGTGCATTTTGTGCATGAATAAAACTCATTTGACTGTAATGAGAACTTGTTTATATATATATATATATATATATATATATATATATATATATATATATATATATATAATGTGTGTGTGAATTGATATGAGAATTATGGAAGGATTTGGTCTCCGTTTTGCTACTTTCCCTAAAGGGATGTCCAATTGCCTTTTTAAGGAATATGGACGTTATAGTGTTTGGCCCCTTGCTCTGTCAAGCTGTCAAGTATTGACTCCACTGGCAAGATTAAAGCTGTCCTTGTTGTACATGGACAAACGTTCCTATGAATGATCACTATGTCATGGACACTATGTAATACTACATCACTTTTGGATATGTGATGGACCCGCACTTTCCCTTAAAAACTACAACTGCAGTAAACAAAGGCTGTTAACACCTCAAGGATGTAAGGTATACATTAATGCCTTATGCCTTATATGGAACTTTGAAGCTCAGGAGCTGAGCCAGATTCAAAGCCAGTGAGTTATGGCTGCTATCAGCAGCCAGGACTCACCACTAAGGCCGGACACTATGAGCAGCCAGGACTCACCGATATAGCCGGACACTGTCCGAAGCCAGAACTCACCACTAATACTGGACACTATGAGCAGCCAGGACTCACCGATATAGCCGGACACTATCAGAAGCCAGAACTCACCACTAATACTGGACGCTATGAGCAGGCAGGACTCACCACTAATATTGGACACTATGAGCATCCAGGACTTACCGTTATAGCCTGACACTATCAACAGCCAGAACTGACCACTAATGCTGGACACTATGAGCAGCCAGGATTTACAACTAATGCCAGACACTATCAGCAGCCACAACTCACCATTAATGCCAGACACTTTCAGCAGCCAGGACTCACCGTTATAGCCAGACACTATGAGCAGCCAGGACTCACCATTATAGCCCTATACTATCAGCAGCCAGGACTCACCACTATTGCCGGACTCTATCACCAGCCAGGACTCGCCAATAATGCCATATACTATCAGCAGCCAGGACTCACCACTTATGCCGGAAAATTTCACCACTAATGTAGGACACTATGAGCAGCCAGGACTTTCCACTTATGCTGGACACTATCAGAAGCCAGGATTCACCTCCAATGCCAGACACTATCAGCAGCCAGGACTCATCACTAATGTTGAACACGATCAGCAGCATGGACTCACTGCTAATGCAGTGGGGATTTGTTGCATCACCCCTTGGCCAAATCAGTGGTTTGCTAAGGTCTCAATAGCAGGACCCATAGCAGTCACCTGATTACCATAGCACCTCTCAGATTATATCGGGTAAGACAGATGTTTATCTTACACACAAACATCTGTCCACCCTTTCCTTTACTTGAATAAAATTAAGTATTTCAATTTCTCATGATGCAGATTTAATACATTATCATGACACATTGAAGTCATTCTTCTCCACAATAACAGGGGCCCCTAAACACTTTATTAAATTAAGCTTTTGCCCTTGAGAAACGGGAAACATGATGCTATTCTAAAGCCAATGGCTCTGCGAGGGCCTTCACCAATGCAGCTGCTCCGTAGAATTTGCAGCCGCTGAAGTTGAATGAGTTTGACAGGAAGATCTCGCTGTCATCTCTCGGTGTAAGGTCTCAAGCGTATTTTTTTTTTCTTTACTTTTTTTTTGGTTCCCAAGGCTTCTGGCATGACACGAGCTCTGAAATAATGATGAACATGATATTTGAAAAGTAAAGTCTTGGAAAACTGATGAGACTTTTCAAACCCCAGGGATCTGCTCCCGCAGAAGAGAAGAACGTTCATTTTGCATTTCTGGAGTGTTTCTCCACTATCCCTCTCAGATATGGACATTGTCAACAGCAATTAACCAGCTGAACGAAGTTTACTTAGATCTTGGAACTACAGTAAGATATGTCTTCTACAAGTCACCAAAACATGGATATACTTATTGGTTCTTATTCTTATGGCTCTTCTTATTGGTTGTTGTATCAAAGTAACTCTAGTGTGAAACCCTAGTACAGTGGTCCCTCAACATACGATGGTAATCCGTTCCAAACGGACCATCGTTTGTTGAAACCATCGTATGTTGAGGGATCCGTGCAATGTAAAGTATAGGACAGTGGTCTACAACTTGCAAGTTTTGCAATATCTGGAGGTCCGCAGGTTGTAGACCACTGTTAGAGGAAGTTGTACTCACCTGTCCCCGCCGCTCCACACCGTCACCGCTTGTCACCGCTGCCCGGGATGTTGCCGTCCATCACTGTCGCCGCGAACCCTAGGTGTCCCCGACGCTCCGACAAGGCCTCTGCTTCCTTGGCATCCGCACTCTCCGTCGCCGTCAACACATCGCTACGCACGCCGCTCCTATTGGATGATGGGACGGCGTGCGCAGCAGCGTGATGACGATGATGGAGAGCTCCAGCGATGCAGAGGATCCCGAAGAGGATGCGCCGGAGCCCCGAGGACAGGTAAATGATCGTCAGCGGACCACACGGGGCACCGTAAACGGCTATCCGGGGGCAGCTGAAGCAGTCTGCGCTGCCGGATAGCCGTTTATGCGATGGCCCCGACATACAAAAGCATCGTATATTGATGCTGCCTTCAACATGCGATGGCCTCTGAGAGTGATCGTATGCTGAAATGATCGTATGTCGGGGCCATCGTAGGTCGAGGGGTCACTGTATAATCGTAATGTAGAAATGATTATGGCACTACAACATGGCCAACTGCCCGTTTCACACTACAACGTGAAACGGGAGGTCACAACTAAGCACTCAGTGTAGCGTGAAACGGCCTGTTGGTCATGTTGTATCCTAACCGGCCTGTTTGTCAACTAAATGAAGATTGCTTTACCGGGTGAGTGCCATCATCATTTCTACATTGAGATTGTTTCTGGATGCTGACATGCTTGGATAGAGCACCATCTGATAAGGGAGTCGGGCCTAATTTTGCAAGCAGTCAGGTACGGTCCAAGGTGTGGAGGATATATAGGGGCAGTGCCGACTGTGCCATTTTTCTACGTTTAAACTGCATGAAACCCTAGAATACAATTCACAGAAAGTAAAGAGATGCCTCAATAGTACTGGTAGGGCCCAATACAACACTTATCACTGACTAAGAGGTGCTACCTAAAATGTAACCTTTAATAGATATAATACACACACACACACACATATATATATATATATATATATATATATATATATATATATATATATTATTCAAAGAGTCATGAACAACTACAATAAGTGAAGAGGAATTCAAAAGAATCAACAAGTGCCACTACCTGTTGTCACAAATAATACAGATACACGGGCATAGTGCAGTGGCTTAGGATAATATAGCTGATGCTGCATTTCCTGTAACCAAACAAAATCCCAACATGTTTCCTCCCTTCTCATTAATAAAATATGGGATTCATCAGGGGATGAAACGAGAGCAAAAATGTTCCTGCTGACATAGCCCAGGAGGAGATACACAGATATAGTGCTATGTCAAAGACAGCTATGTCAAATCAGGTCCAAAATGGACCACTCACTTAGACCCAATTAATGACTGTTTGACTATGTAAATTGTAGTAACTTTGGTGCATGTGGCAGACCATGCCCTCTTCCACCCCCACTTTGCCCCAAGCTGTACACACTTAACAAGCTTAGCGCAAAGTGTCAAAAAGTCACAAAATGTTTCAGCAAAATTGGTATTGCAGAAAAATTTGGAGACTCTTTGAAAAAAAATGCCAGGTCCAGGGATGATAACCCTTCTCACCATATTATCTCTGCAACTAATTAAACTAAGGGCTGGTTCATATTGCTGCAAGGCTCCATTTTTTACGGAGCTCTGAAGGCAAGTCCATCATAATGACAGGAGTTTAGTGGAGAAAAAAATAATGCATGCCCTATTTTTTTTTTCTTTACTAAACTCCGGTAAATTACTGGATCCTGATGGACCCCATTCAAGTCAATGAGATCTGCTGGAATCTGGGGCAGTCCGTTGTGTCCCTACCCATTTTTAAGGCAGTTTGGACCAAAAGCCAAAGGGGCCCTTAAAGGTGTACTCCGTCCCTAGACATCTTATCCCCTATCCAAAGGATAGGGGAAAAGATGTCTGTCCGCAGGGGGTCCAGCCACTCTGGACCCTGCGATCTCGGCTGTGGCACCCCAGGCATCCGGTATACGGAGCAAACTTCGATCCATGCTGGATGACGGATGCCTGTGATGTCACGGCCACGCCCCCTCAATGCAAGTCTAAGGGGGGAGCGTGATGGTTGTCATGCCCCCTCCCATAGATTTGCATTTAGGGGGCGTGGCCATGACATCACGAGCGAGGTGCGGCCGTTATATCACAAGCCTCTGGCGCTGCACCAGATGCTCTAAATGAATGCCGGGTGCCGCAGGGAGATCGCAGTGGTGCCCAGCGGCAGGACCCCAGCGATCAGACATCTTATCCCCTATCCTTTGCCTAGGGGTGGAGTACCCCTTTAAGGGGACGGAGCACATCGGCAATGCAAATTTAGCCTAGGAAGGCAGGAAGAACTCAAGCAGAGTCATTGGAGTATAGCGTCTTTTGTTCTTGAATGTTTTAGCACCAATATCTTCCTTGTCATTTTCAAAACTTTCCATCGGTATACAGTATGCCATCATCTAGCCCTCATTGTCTTGCACAGCTTTGTTGGAGAGGAAAGTAACGCAACGATCCATAATATGCAAAAAATAAAAACACATTTCCATTTAACATATTAAACCCTGGCCAGCTCCGGGTCCATATAATGTGGCGCCAGGTGATAACACAATACCACCACATCGCGGGTAAAAGAGAGCAGATGTTGAATGGCGCCACAACACCTGCTACACCTGCATCCTGGACTACACACAGAATGATACAATAGCACAGACGTTCTGGAAAGAAAGCCATCAAAAAACGTATGAAGAGACTATAGCATCAATCGCAGTATCCTTTCAGCTTCTGAGTTTTCTGTGTTGAGGAAACCTGCGTTGAATAGGATGATGCAAATAGTCACTTATTTTGATGTTCTATAAGCTATGAGGACATCTTGTGACCGGCGTAAATCCACAACGCATATGGAGGACGTTTATCCGTCACAATGTCCGGGCTGCTAATGATTAGTGGCCATTAACCTGAAAGCCTATTAATGATCAGATGAATAAATGACACTTTAATGAATACCATCTGGACGCGGAGTAACATGTTGGCCGCCTAATACCTAATACAAAACACTGTGTTGGATTAAATGACTCCTTGACACTCCCGTATCGGAGAACAGTAGCTAAAGCTTCAAGTAATGGAAACAAGTTCAAAGGATAAAGTGCATATAAAGAATATTCCTGACGCAATTGCCGTCAAAATTTAATTTACCAATTTTTTTTTTCTATAGTCTTGTTGACAACGCAACTTCTGAAGGTTACTGGCCCAAGAGCCAAACCATTACCATAAAGCATTGTCACAGATGGCAGCTTTCCTGATGGGTCATCTTAATGGCTGGGAACCTGTCAGTGATTTCCTTAAAAACAAAAAAAATCTGGATGTTATCCAAACACTGTGAAATATTTGTTTTCCCAAGGATTTGCTTCTTGCGCTTATTGTTTGAGCACGACAAGAGAGCCATCGTTTGTAATGTGGAGAGCCAAAGCTCTTCGAGATCACTACATGGAATTCCATCAAGTACAGGGGCTCTTTAAAGCCTATTCGGTAGAAGTATCAAACATTTACTAAGCTTTATAATCCCACATATCAAATATTTGTTCTTCTTTCGAATGGTGGGAATGTCAAAATTAAAGGAAATTAAATATGGTGGGGGGGGGGGGGGGGGGGGGAATAGTAGAGAGAGCAGCTGGGTTACTTTGTTGCTGTTATTTGCAGGGAGAACAATGGGATAAACGATGTAGTGAAGAAACAGGATAGACAAAAAGAAGAATGTGGCCTACGCTTGGTTTATTCCATTGCGGAAAGTGAAATAGTGTCTTCTGTATTCCCTATAAGAATGGATTATATATTTGTCGAAATGCTTTACTCCACGCCCTACAGTCAGAGAAGAACATTACTTAGAGGGGTACTCCGGTGCAAAGCATCTTATTCCCCAGCCACAGGCTAGACGATAAGCGCCTAACCGTAATGGGGTAATCCAACTGGTGGGAGCCCTCGCGATCTACTGCTTAGCATCTGGACTCTGTCCATGCACAGATTACTGTCGACAATGGCACAAAGCTGCGGCTCACACGCCCCTCCATGTATTGCTTTTGGACCCCCATGATCAGATGCTCATCTCTTATCCTGTGGATAGGGTATAATAGGTTTGGCACCAGAGTTCCCCTTTAAGACAAAGGTCCTAGCTGTTCTCATCAATGCTGTACACCAAGTGTGCCAAGGTTCTGTACTTAAAGGGGTACTCCGCTGCTCAGCGCCGGGAGCTCGTGACGTCATAGCCCCACCACCTCATGACATCATGCCACACCCCCTCAATGCAAGTCTATGGGAGGGGTCGTGACCCCCTACAGTCAGAGAAGAACGTTACTTAGAGGGGTACTCTTGTGCAGAGCATCTTATTCCCTATCCTCTGGCTAGACAATAAGTGTCTAATTGTGCGGAGTGGGGGAATCCAACTGGTGGGAGCCCTCGCGATCTCCTACTTAGCATCTGGACAGTCAGAGAAGAACGTTACTTAGAGGGGTACTCCGGTGCAGAGAATCTTATTCCCCATCCACAGGCTAGATGATAACCGTGCGGCGGGGGGGATGGGGGAATCCAACTGGTGGGAGCCCTCGTGATCTCCTGCTTAGCATCTGGACTCTGTCCATTCACGGATTACTGTTGACCATGGCACAAAGCTGTGGACGACATGCCCCTCCATGTATTGCTATTAGACCCCCATGATCAGACGCTTATCTCTTATCCTGTGGATAGGGAATAATATGTTTGGCACTACTTGAAGTCATAGCCCCGCCCCCTCATGACATCATGCCCCACCCCCTCAATGCAAGTCTATGAGAGGGGGCGTGACAGCCACCACGCCCCCTCCCATAGACTTGCATTGAGGGGATGGGGTATGATGTCATGAGGGGGCGGGGCTATGACCTCACAAGCTCCCGACATCGGCTTCAGCGCTCGGAACTGTTTGTTCCAAATGCTGAGCAGTGGAGTGCCCCTTTAATGTCATCCTTCTTCCTATTTTAAGTAGAGAAATACTGAGGTGATCCTTGAGTTAAAGGGGTAATCCCAATGCTAAAACGAATTATCTCTTTACAGGATAGGACACCCACCAATGACAAAGCAAAAGCCCCCTTGATACCCAACTCAGTCACCACTCCATTCACTCCTTGTGGAACTTCTGAAGATAGTCTAGTGCTGTACTCGGCTATTCTTGGAAGTCCCATAGGAAGTGAATGGCGAGGCAACTGGGCATGCTTGATGCTACTCCGTTCCCTTGGGGCACAAGGTACCGTCGAACTTCCACCACTTCTAACTTGGATACTTATCACTAGGGATATAACAATACTGGTATCGGTATCGATATTGGACATTTCTTGTGCAAGTCTCCAATTACTATCCAGATATCTGCAGACCAAAAACAAAAATCCCAATTTTCTGTACTCTCCCACTCCTAGGCCTCTTTATCGCTCGCTCCGTTATCAGGAGAGGGGCAGGACCTGCCATGCAGTGACATCATTTAAGGGATAAGGTGTCTGGTCACGGGGGGTCCGGCCACTGGGGACCTCTGCTATCTAGGCTGCGGCAACCCAGACATCCAAAGTTTGTTCCGTGCCGGATGACACGCTCGTAATGTCATGTTATTCTCCTTCCCGCCAGCTCTATCTGTATACTACTGCTGCTAACTCTATGAGATTCAGGATATATGGTAGTTATACACCTCTTCTCCAGCTCTATCTGTATACTGCTGCTATCTCCATGGGATTAGAATATATAGTAGTTATGCACCTCCCCTCCAGCAATATCTGTATACTGCTGCTGCCATCTCTATGGGATCAGGACATATAGTATTTTTACACCTCCCCTCCTGCTCTATCTGTATACTGCTGCCATCTCTATGGGATCAGGACATATAGTAGTTTTACACCTCCCCTCCTGCTCTATCTGTATACTTCCACCATCTGTATGGGATCAGAAAATAAAGTAGTTATAAACTTCCCCTCCAGCTTTTTCTGTATACCACTGCTGCTATCTCTATGGGATCAGTATATATATATATATATATATATATATATATATATATATATATATATATATATTAGTTATTCTCCTTCCCTCCAGCTCTATCTGTATACTTCTGCTATCTCTATGGGATCAGGATATACAGTAGTAGTTATACACCTCCCCTCCAGCTCTATCTGTATATTGCTGCTGCCATCGCTATGGGATCAGGATATATAGTAGTTTGGGCTTCGTGCTGCAGTTTTTCTGTGATTTGCAGTGTTTGCTGTGATTTTCACAACATTGTGTCAAAAAATGATGAGATTGTATCTTAATTGTGTAAATCACAGTAAAAAATGCTAAATAAAATGTATGAAAAATACAGTAAACAATTAATGTGTGAACACAGCCTAACAACTCCAAATCTATCATAAAACATCTCAGTTGTGATTATCGGTCAAATCACTAGTGTTGAGCGGCATAGGCCATATTCGAATTCGCGAATATTCGCGAATATATGGACGAATATTCGTCATATATTCGCGAATATTCGCATATTCGTTATATTATCGTTTTATTTTCGCATATGAGAATATTCGCGTATGCGCAAATTAACATATGTGAATATTAGCATATACAAAATTAGTATACGCGAAAATGCGCATATGCTAATTTTCGCATATGCAAATTTTCGCACGCCAGTCTCACACAGTAGTATTAGAGCCTTCTTTACACCGGGCAAGCGGGAAGCAGAGAGGGGTGATCACTGTGATGTGTACTGTGAAGAAAAAAAAAAAAATGAATATTCGTAATTACGAATATATAGCGCTATATTCGCGAATTCGCGAATATGCGATATTCGCGAATAATATTCGAATTGCGAATATTCGCGAGCAACACTACAAATCACTTTCTCCTCATGACAATATTTATCTAAAAACACTCTTTAAATAAAAATAAAAACACATCTAAACTGCGTACAAAATGCACTGACACCAACCCACATATGAGTCTAATTAGTTCTCCTGGCTAACCCTCAGCACTACCAGAAAAAGTGATCAAACACCTGACCCTCAGTCAGAGAAAAATGTAGGCTGCATTACAGAACCACATCATTGTGCATTTGAAAAACCAAATAAAGACTATCCCATACCTGCCCCATTAGCAGAAAGAGGTAAGCAAAAGGCATACACAAGAACCTAAAAATTATTCTTTGAGGAGGTACTCCGGCCCTAAGACATCTTATCCTCTATCCAAGGGATAGGGATTAAGATGTCTGATCGCGGGGGTCCCGCTGCTGGGTAACCCTGCAATCTCTCATGCAGCACCCACCTGTCTCAGCTGCACGCGGAGTTGGAGGCTCCATGTCTGAAGCCTCATGACCACGGGGCCGAAGTATCTGGACATCACGACTCCGCCCCCTTGTGACATCACACCCCCATCCCCTCAATGGAAGCCTATGGGAGGGGCATGATGGGAGCACTGCGATCTGGAATAGGATGTCTTAGGGCTGGAGTACGCCTTTAACAGTAGCCTATGCTGCACCAATTGGATAATCCATGTGCCATGACTCGCCACCTTTGACCCTGAAAAATATATCAATTAATTTGTGGTTTGTTCCTTTAAAGGGGTACTCCGGCCCTAAGACACCGCCCTCCGCCTCCGTGTGACATCACGCCCCGCCCCCGCTATGCAAGTCTATGGGAGGGGGAGTGACGCCCCTCCCATAGACTTGCATAGAGGGGGTGGGGCGTGATGTCACACGGGGGCGTAGTCGTGACGTCACGTTACTCCGGCCCCTTGGTCGTCACACGGCAGATTCTGAGCTGGTAGCGCGGAGTGCAGATCCCCGAGGTGGGTGCTGAATGCCAGATTGCGGGGGTCCCCAGCGGCAGGACCTCCGTGATCACACATCTTATCCCCTATCCTTTGGATAGGGGATAAGATGTCTTAAGGCCCGAGTACCCCTTTAAAGGGAGTGGAAAACTTTTATTTTTTTAAATCAACTGGTGCCAGAAAGTTAAACAGATTTAGAAAATCTTAATCCTTCCAGTACTTTTTAGGGGCTGTATACTAAAGAGAAATCCAAAAAAGAAATGCATTTCCTCTGATGTCATGACCACAGTGCTCTCTGCTGACCTCTGCTGTCCATTTTAGGAACTGTCCAGAGCAGGAGAAAATCCCCCTAGCAAACATATGCTGCTCTGGACAGTTCCTAAAAATGGACAGCAGAGGTCAGCAGAGAGCACTGTGGTCATGACATCAGAGGAAATGCATTTCTTTTTTGGATTTCCCTTTAGTATACAGCCCCTAAAAAGTACTGGAAGGATTAAGATTTTTTTAATAGAAGTGAATTACAAATCTGTTTAACTTTCTGGCACCAGTTGATTTAAAAAAAAAAAAAAAAAAAGTTTTCCACGGGAGTACCCCTTTAAGCTAAAAAGCACTGTATAAATCCACTTTTTAGTTTTTTTTCCCATTGCTAAACTCACTCGACTTCACAGCGTTCAGCCGAAAATGTGTATACATTGAATTTATGTCATAATATCTATTTTCCTATTTTGAACCACTTGAGCAATTACGGCTCGTTCTTTGTTGTTGTGTTTTCTTTGCTGTTGTTTTGTGTCAGTTCTTGCCGCATTTCCACATCACCCCCCCCCCCCCTCCTAATCCACCGATACAGCGGAAACAATGAGGGTTCATAATACCTCTGAACGTTAATAAAAAAAAAGTTCATACACTTCATTAAAGTAAATGAATCGGCGCTTCTGTGCGAAAAGCAGGAATCTGCTGTGCGCATAAATGTGCTGGAATAAATGCACAGTAGCTAATTGCGAAGGAGACGGCTTAATGTCAGAGCGCAGAATAAAACAAAAAATATTGTTTGGGAAGTTTTTAACAATAGCGGATCAGAAGCGGGGAACATTACAACGGCGCTCCTCGGAGCTATCGGAACGCCATAAAAATACAACCTGCTGGCAATGTCTTGCTATTTAAGGATGTTAAGTAATGAACAATAGGAAGTCCAGAACATTTGAGGTGAACGTTCACTTAATCTGTATAAAAAGTCAAGTAACTTTATAAATACTTTGTGGTGTGGGGGATTACATAACTTTAGATTACAGCTATATCAACATAAAACAGTAAAAAAAAAAAAAAAAAAGAAAGAAAGAAAAAGAAACAAAAAAGAAAAAGAAAGAAAAAGAAACAACAAAAAAAAAAAGGAAAAGAAAAAAAGAAAATACAGATGCAACACATTAAAGGGGTACTCCGGGGGAAAACTTTTTTTTTTTAATTTATTTATTTTAATCAACTGGTGCAAGAAAGTTAAACAGATTTGTAAATTACTTCTATTAAAAAAATCTTAATCCTTACAGTACTTATTAGCTTTTCTTTTTGGAACACAGAGCTCTCTGCAGACATCACAAGCCCTGTGCTCTCTGCTGACATCTCTGTCCATGTCCCGAGCAGTATATTTTTTCTATGGGGATTTTTTCTCCTGCTCTGGACAGTTCTTAAAATGGACAGAGGTGTCAGCAGAGAGCACTGTGCTTGTGATGTCAGCAGAGAGCACTGTGTTCCAAAAAGAAAATAATTTCCTCTGTAGTATTCAGCAGCTGATTAGTACTGTAAGGATTAAGATTTTTTTTAATAGATGTCATTTACAAATCTGTTTAACTTTCTGGCACCAGTTGATTTAAAAAAAAAAAAAATGTTTTCCACTGGAGTACCCCTTTAATGGTGTGTCCCCAGGCTAGGTCATCAATGTCAGATCGGTGGAATTCGGATACGTGGTACCCCACCGATCAGCGGTTTGCTGAAACACATACACAGTAAATGGAACCAGAATCAGAAGACACAGTTTTTTTGTGTTGTCGCCGTGTTGCATTACATAACGCAACTCAGCTCAGCTCCTGGAAAGTGAATGGGAGTTGTAGTAACCCAGCACGGCCACAACACAGAGAACGGCGCTGTCTAAGGCTCATTCAAGGGAATGTCCACATGGAAAATCTCCAAGTAACATAGGGCCACTCGGAAAAGGGCCGTCTCGGATCCCCTGCGATCAAACACTTAGGGGATAAGTGTTAATCACGATGCAGATGTCCTTTAAAGGGGTACTCCGCTGCTCAGCGTTTTGGAACAAGCTGTTCCCAATGCTGCGTCGGGAGCTCGTGACGTCATAGCCCCGCCCCCTCTTGACGTCACGCCCCACCCCCTCAATGCAAGTCTATGGGATGCCACACCTCTCCCTTCTTTGCCCCCCCCCCGTGCCACATCTTTCCCCTCTACATTTCCCCTTTGTTATTTGCCATTTCAATCCCTCCACTTTATCAACCCCTGTGCCACCACCACCCCCTCGGATCCCCCCTGGGCCATTTCAATACCTCCTTTATCAGCCTCTGTGCCACAACATTCCCCCACCCTCTGATCCCCCTTGTGCCACATAAATTCTCACTTTATCCCCCTAATAAAGGTGGAGGGAATTAGATGGCACAGAGGCAAAAAAAAAATGAAAATGGACACATCGCCTGCGCCATTTCAATCCGCTATTTTTTATTTTATTTTTTGCCATCTTTCCCCCCCTCCTCCCCATGTGGCACATATTTCCTAACTCTGATTTCCCTGCTGTTTATTCGTTTTTGTTTTTTTAGGCATCTGGACTGCGCGCACTTTTTTCTGTGTGCAGGGTGGCCATTTATATGGATACACCTTAATAAAATGGGACTGGTTGGTGATATTAACTTCCTGTTTGTGGCACATTAGTATATGTGAGGGGGGAAACTTTTCAAGATGGGTGGCGACCATGACGGCCATTTTGAAGTCGGCCATTTTGAATCCAACTTTAGTTTTTTCAATAGGAAGAGGGTCATGTGACGAAGCAATTTCACATATCCAGTGTCCTTGAGGTTTCCATTATATGAAGAATGGCCCCACTATCTTTGTACCCCATATACCACACCATACCATCAATGTTTGTGTTCCGACAGTCTTGGAGGGATCTATCCAATGTGGGTTATTGTCAGACCAATAGCGGTGGTTTTGTTTGTTAACTTCACCATTCACATAAAAGTTTGCTCATCACTGAACAAAATCTTCTGCGTAAACTGAGGGTCCTGTTCCAATTTTTGTTTTGCCCATTGTGCAGCACCTGAAACTACGGATACTGGAAGCCTGTGCTAGAATTTCTCCTGCGGTGTATATAGTAGTATATAGCAGTGTATAAAGATACAGGAAGCCTGTGCTAGCATTTCTCCTGCGGTGTATATAGTAGTATATAGCAGTGTATACGGATACTGGAAGCCTGTGCTAGCATTTCTCCTGCGGTGTATATAGTAGTATATAGCAGTGTATACGGATACTGGAAGCCTGTGCTAGCATTTCTCCTGCAGTGTATATAGTATTATATAGCAGTGTATACGGATACTGGAAGCCTGTGCTAGCATTTCTCCTGCGGTGTATATAGTAGTATATAGCAGAGTATACAGATACTGGAAGCCTGTGCTAGCATTTCTCCTGCGGTGTATATAGTAGTATATAGCAGTGTATACGGATACTGGAAGCCTGTGCTAGCATTTCTCCTGTGGTGTATATAGTATTATATAGCAGTGTATACGGATACTGGAAGCCTGTGCTAGCATTTCTCCTGCGGTGTATATAGTAGTATATAGCAGTGTGTACAGATACTGGAAGCCTGTGCTAGCATTTCTCCTGCGGTGTATATAGTAGTATATAGCAGTGTATACGGATACTGGAAGCCTGTGCTAGCATTTCTCCTGCGGTGTATATAGTAGTACATAGCAGTGTATACGGATACTGGAAGCCTGTGCTAGCATTTCTCCTGCGGTATATATAGTAGTATATAGCAGTGTATACGGATACTGGAAGCCTGTGCTAGCATTTCTCCTGCGGTGTATATAGTAGTATATAGCAGTGTATACGGATACTGGAAGCCTGTGCTAGCATTTCTCCTGCGGTGTATATAGTAGTATATAGCAGTGTATACGGATACTGGA